>NW_019525235.1:881878-900723 GCF_002814215.2 Seriola lalandi dorsalis | reverse complement strand
CCTCTCTCAAAGTTGTAAATGTATGACCTGAGGAATAAATTGGATGGGAAGGAGGCGAGGAGGCAGCACAGAGAGGAGTAATACATCTCTATCATGTTCGGTGACCTTTATTTACCGCGCATTGAGCAACATCGTTGTCCGTGTTATGCGTCTGCCGCGCTTCCTCTGCTTTTAATGGCCCGGTGTGGAAGTTGCGGACGTGATGGAGGTGGTTATCTGCACGTCTTCAGCCCAGCCAGCGGCTCAGCCCTACCCTTGCTCTCTGGCCACCCAGCAGGGCCGACCCAGCCCAGCCTGTTTGTGTATCATGGAGAAACTGTTTGCTTTCCTGCACTGATCAAATAAACAGGCCATGTCTTTGGGGGCGGGAGGTTGGAGGAGTGGTGTCTGTGTGTTGTTTAGCTCTCTGGGTGTAGATAAGGAATTGTTTGATGGGGTAGAGAGAAACGAGAGCGATTTAGGTCAGCTAATCTGATTTACACAGAGATGGTCTGGCCATTGCAGGGAGCAGTAATTACATAGAGGGATTAGAAGCCCCCCAAAGCTCCCAACCTGCAGAGAGGAGAGAGGGGTGGAGGCTTAAAGGCCTGAGAACTGCTCGAGTATGTTGCAGCAACAACAACAGCTTGAGCAGTTCTTGGTGCAGATTAAAAATGACTCAGATAGCGCTCAAAACAAAGGGGGAATTTGGCTAAAGTAGTGTTACTTAGCTTGTTTACATGCATTTACATCTACTGCTTTTGATCCCACAATTATTAGAATTTGTTTTCTGTGGCCAAATGTCACAGTTTTGTCTTCCAGGGAATCCGGCAGCATGAGCTGATGTCATCAGTTTAGTCGTCCACCACATCGTTTTTCTCTAGGAACCTGTTTACGGAGCACACAGCATAAAATCACATGGTATGTTTCCCTTATCCTGGTTCACCCTTTGTCACTGCTGCAGCTATTCTGCATTTGAGTGTGCTCTCTGGGATACATAATTTGCAAATTGATCACTTTCAGCCTTGACATTCTGTTCACACAGCTATTTTTCCGTGTTTCTGCTAGGTATACAGAGCAGATATTCAACGCTTCTCTCGTTGCCATTTGTCTGCGTATTTAAAATGCACAGCTGAATAATTGCACTGCCAGAGCCATCACTTCATCCACAGGAATGACTTGCACGCTTGGCTGCTGTTTCTAAAGTGTGCTTGGCTAATCCACTCATTGCTTTGTGCATTCAGTGCTGTGAACCATAGGGCACCCGCTTGGATGCCCGTGCATAAATTACTGCCATGGAACATAAAGTGCTGGGAGGATTTTCCTTAACGATCGCCAACGCTTTAAACGCTTCTGCTTCAACAGTCGATACTGCTCAGCCCATTCAATTATTCAGCGGCCCGTCCCTCATTAACAAAATCCTGACCTTGACATGTCTGCCCTGTTTCTCTCCCCTGACAGACTCAGCTCTCCAAACGACTCTGTTTGCTCTGATATTGGCTGGGAAATCCATGCATATTGATAAGTTGTTTGCAGTGTAATTGAAAATGTCAGTTATGAGGCCCATGCAGACAAAGGTCGGCCCCAAGAATAAAAGCTGACAGGCTGCTATGTATGGAGCATATATAGTGTAGGGATGAAGGAGAGTAGGATCACAAGTGGAATAAATTCTGACTTATAAACTTGTATAATTTTCTTATCACATGTATGCTCACTGCCAAAACGACTTGTATGAACCGAGATCAATTTAAGATGTTTTAAGCCTGAGGTAATTACATGACTCCACTCTCCGTTTTCATATAGTTTTATGGATTGGTTTGTGGTCACTTGATTGAAATTCTAATCTGTTTCCAAAGGTCAAATTGTTCATCATTCATATCTCAGGATCTAGGTAAACATCCACGGCTCAAACATTCGATAAGACTTATGAATATGCTCATCAAATTCATCTCTCGACGAGTAGCAAGTGTCCTTTGGGTGCTGTCTTATCTCAGAGAGGTGTTGTACCTTTTGCATTAGTGACGCAATGTGTCAATCAAACGCAGCCATGCTCTGCATCTCTGAGCACATCCCGCTCACAATCTGACTGTCTTAATCTGCTCCACAGGGGCGGGATCCGAGGTTAAAGTGCTCGCCACTATTTCTACATAAACAAAGATTTGAACCTCAATCCCCAGGAGCCTCTGCTGGCCGACAGGCCCCCACCCCGCCAGATCCCATCCTCCCCGCAGGCAGAGTGGTGACTGCCTGCTGGTTCTTTAATCGATTGCTAATGGGTTCAGTTCCATCGTTGAGGAGCTGCTTGGAACCTGGCCCTGAGACTGAATGAAGTGGAAATACCATTTGCGGCTTTATGAGCCGTTATACTGCAGCGAGAGACCTCTATTCGGCATGCTTCATAGCGCTGCAGAGAGTTTTGCACCACCGCTTGATGGTTTTTCTTATGCTGGCTCCTACTGCTTTCGTCTCAGTGCTTTCCATTTACACTGTGCCCTAAAGCATTTACATCCATTCAATCTACAACAAAATAGCTTTGCTTTGCTGCATTTTTCACAAGCCTTGATGTGTAGGGTAATTACCATAGTATATCTCCCTTGTACACATGAGAGCACAACAGATTCATTCCATCTTTAAGCTGTGATATTATTCATCAGTTTTTATCAGTAGCATGTACCTATGACTCTGTGTAACTCAGAGGCTTCTGGGATCACTGTGTCTTATTACCCACAGCAACGAGCGTGCAGTTCAGAGAGTATGAAATATGTGAGTAGAGGATAAGTTATGAAACTGTAGTTGTTTTTTATTGCAGTAACATGTTTCCACTGTCTGACGAAGTTGCAGAGAGAGAGAGAGAGAGAGAGAGAGGTTGTACCTCGTACTCTGCTCTCCCTGGTTTACAGATCTGACCAAATTTCTGCAGTGCTCTTATGAGCTTGCTCTGGCTGAAATGCAAAGCTAAGCAGCCAGCACTGCTCTACATTTCACAGCCAGTCCCAGCAGACATGTGCTCTTTGAAGCATTTCTGGGCCAGGGATACAAGTCTTGTTTGTTCAGTACTTCTGGAGAGAGAGAGAGAAAAAAAAGAGAAAAATGTAAGCTATTTTTTTCTTTCACTATGGCAGAGAGTAACATTCTTTGACGTCTCAACAGAAAGCCTTGTATTACAGCACTTGCTGCCAGATGCCTTGATAGAATCACCCATGTCAAACAGGAAGAGAAATAAATGCTTCATTGAACTAGAGCTTAGCTTCGTGATGGTGGGAGGGAGGAATGACGAGGGAGAGAAAGGGAGGGGTGAGCGGGCTGCCATGTGGGTGTCTGTGGGTGTCAGCTCACTTGGGGAGGGTTATTCTCAACCCTCGGTATAAGCACTTTCTTAGATGTGGTGTGAATAATTAGTGTGCCTGGCCTAGATAGCCTCATCAATGGACATCTAATCTTCTGAAGAATACGAAAAATAAAGCTGTAATCAAGGAAACCAACCGTTTTTTGGTAGCCGACCTGGTGCCAGCAGTTGCAGCGGGGCACAAAGCACATGTTTGTGTTTGTTCTTTCTGGCTCATCTTCCAGCGCCAAGTAGAGTATGACAGGATTTACATGCAGGCTCCTAATCTCTGTAAGCGAACCTGTTTCGGGATGTAATTCACATGGTATGTCTTTTGATTCGGATTAGTCTGGGCAATCCTCTTACCCGTGGCTCAGTATAACTTATCACTGACAAGGCCGTCTCGTGGAGCAGTGCAAATCCTCATATCCACCCCTCCCAGACTTCCAACTCTTAATTCTAATCTGTCCAAATCTGATCTGAGACTTTAACTTCCAAATACCTCTTGAAAGCCAGAGCTCAAGCTGAAGTTCATGCAAGGGCTTTGGATTACATAAATTGAGGTTAGGGATTTCCAATATGGCCTTATGTTTGAGAATAGAGCAGGATTTGTATGTAGGTTGTGATGGAAAATCTTCAGCATTTTATCATTTTGTCTCTTCAATGTTGAATCTTTAATGGAAGGATCATTGCTCATGTCCTACCCAATATTCTTTGGTAATTGATATTTTGCCCTTTGCATGAATTGACATAAAATAAGTCCTATTCTTTACCCTAAAGTATTCCATATACAGCCCCTCTTATGTTAATGCAGTGGAGCTATATTTAGGAAATTAAATTGCTGGATATAAAAAGTTTTGTAAACACTGCAGTGCATACTTTACTTGATGATGTGCTTTGACGTGAAAATGCCATAAAATATTTAAATGTATGAGTCACATTCCTGATCCTTTAAGGTTCTTTATAATTCAATAAACAGGATTTAAAGTAGAGCAGGCATGCTCCACTTTTTCTGCCTCAGCCGGAAGGCCACAAACGGGCTCTTATTAAACGTTGTAAGATTATGCCTTAATCTCACTGAACACATGTTGGGTGGAATAAAAGCAATTTTATTTCTGAAACAGTACTCCACACAGCTCTCCCTCTCTATAATCTTATCACAGCTTCTGCTACAGAATGAAAAGTCTTGTTGGCGTGCCAGAGCGGCTGTGTGTTTTGAGGAGGCTTAGAGATCAAGGTCCTAATTGAGAGTTATAACCCATTAATGTACCTGTGCCCAACTTGGAGTGCACCTATAGCCCAAAGGCGAACTTGGTTCCCTGTTGGAGAGGATTTGGGGGCCATGTTCTCTGCTCTTGGTGAGACAGTGGTGTGAAGATGACGATAAGCCAAAGCTCTAAATCCCAGACTCAGTTGTCTTATCTGGAGCTGCTGGGCCGTGTGGCATGCTTTAATGGAGGCGGCTCACTGTCTGAGCTTTAGCTACAATCGCATTAAGATTCCCCTTCACCTCAACCAGGCTTGTTTGTTGTCAGTTTTTGATTGAATCTTGTGAATTAAGGTTTCATCTCGGTTAAAGTCACCCCACGGTTTAATTCTTCTGACTACTGTGTTCCCAGTAAGGAACAGTCTAATTTAATCTCTTATCATGTGAGAGAATGACAAGAACACTACAGCTAATAATACACTAATACGCTGAAAAATAATCAAACTTTTAATCTAGTGGAAAACAAAAGATTTGCCATTTTACTCTCTTCTTCAGCTGCAAGAGAGCAAAACCTTAAGTACAAAGAAATGATCACACATTTTATACTCATGGAACAAAGTCGTGTTCTACTTCAAACAAAACAATCACTCCTCTAAGCGTCTAATGGCAGAAAAAAATGGATATTTAACAAACCTTTTTTAAAAACCAGACAGAATATTTTTGAAAAAAAGGCATTTGTTTCTTCACTCAAAGTTTTCCTTTGACCTGCAAAATGAGACATTTTATTCTGAGGAAAGAAACGTCTGAGACAGTATCTTTATACAACCAGTCACCTGATGTGTTCATGTCACCAGTCCCCCTAGAACTAGAAAAAAGTTACTGTCCATCACAAGGCAATGAAAATTTGTCTTTATTGTAGCTCACTAGTAAAAACACATAGGACACATGCGGTAAAAATATACACACAGAGCTAAAAATATTGACATGGAGTATTCACACGGTGGCTGTAGAGGTAGCAAAGTCATCTAACTTAATTCAGGCCTTCACCAGAGGACAGTGATAATATGATCTCTAAAGTGAGTGTGCCCAGTACACATTACTTTCAATATATGGCAGCCATTTTTAATTAGAAGCGTCCTTAATAGTCAGACGCTGTCCTGACAAACAAGGAAAACTGAAACAGATGTTCCACAACTGTGCCTAATGAGTTCGTCAAATATGTTGTCTGTTTTAATCAGCCGTATGTCCAATATTATCACATTTCATTATCATAATATGTTACTGTTCTCACCGCTACTCATTTAGAGGAGATGGTTGTGTGTGTGAATAATCACAGTAAAGACCAGAAAAAGTTCTAATGTCTTCAACCTATTAAATTAATGGAGCATTATTTTATCAGTCAAAACAATATGAGAAATCAGGCTGAAACTATTTGTTGTTTTATCAATTATTCCATTTACAGGCACTTTGATAATTGATTCATTCTCTAAGTCTCTGATGACAGATGAATGTCAAACACTCGCTGGTTCAAGCTGCTCAAATGTGAGGATCTGCTGCTTTTCTCTGTTTCTATATAATCATAAATTTGTTTTGGACTGTTGGTCAGACAAGACAAAGACATTTAAAAACTCCCCTTTGCACTCTGGGAAACTATGATGAGCATTTTCCCACCAGCTTCAGGATATGGATACTGTGTTCAGGGTCAGTTGGCAGCCCCTCACAGCCATGAAGTCATACACAGTAGAGGCAGGTTTGATAGACCTTGTTTCAAAGTGATAGACTGGTCTGGCAGTACCTCTGGCATTGCTGTGCCTTTGCTATTATCTCCCCTCTGTTTATCCCAGCACCCCCACCTATCCACCCACAAACACACGCACACGTGCGCGCCACACACCCATACCCCCAGTGAGTCCCAGTCTGTTTATTCAGGTGCCTGCTCGCTCGGTGCAGTGATGAACTCCTGTGCAGACTTTAACACTCCGCTGCCTCTCAGGCAAATGCCAAAACAAATCTTGTCATAATTAGCAGTAATCCTGCTCATTACCGTCTGCTTAATTATCCTATTAATAGCACTTCCTGGGAGAGCTTGTTTGCTACGCAGGCAAATGTTTGTTCCTAAATTAGCAGACAAGAAGACAGCTCCATTGTTCAAACAGCAGCTTTGTCAAAGCAGAACAGGCAGGATTAACAGCAGACAGAACGGGCCACAAGCTCATCTCCGCTTGGCGCTGACAGGCAGGGAGGAGGCAGCCTGGGCCAACAACAGCACTCTTATCCTGCAAGCTGCTGCGTAATCTACATAGTCAAGTACACACAATCAGCATGAGCAACTTGTCATATCAGAGCTTGCAGCGTACTATAAAATAAGCATGAGTGACACGAGTAGAACAAGCTACAGGTGCACTAGGATTAGCGGTAATTGTACAGTTAATGCACAGTTTTTTTTTAATGTGTCTGATGTTTAGTTTTTCATTGCTGTGAATGGAGATAAAGCCACTGTGTTGTTCTTAATAGGATCCAGTCAGATTCCTCCGACCTGAGAACCAAGAGCATTACTGGAGCACCCTGCAGACAACCGTCCGACAAACTTCATTACATTGCAGGTAACAAGACACTAATGTGGACTTACAAGGCTGTGTGACTTTCAAAGGGAGACTTGTGCCTACTCCCAATCTTGTAAGGCGATAGGCTCATCATTGTAAAAATGGAAGTATTAGTGAATTGGATCTGTCTTATCCATCCAGCCTCCCGAGTTTCCAAACAAGGCTCCGGAGGGAAGCTTTTAAAGTAAATAAGGCAAGTGCTCAGAGCGAGGTGAAGACCAGCCACACAGAGCTATGCACACTAACCTAAGCAGACCCAACACCTCACGCTCCAGCAGGCCTATACATTATAAATGACCCTCTCTCCCCCCCCCCCCCCCCCCCCCCCCCATGCACCAACCCCCTATACATACACAGTGTGCCATAGCTGAAGTAAGCAGAGCCCGGTCTGTGGAGCCTGCAGCACTGTCAGCCCATTGATGTACAACACTCTGCCCTTTGTTCCTTGTACACAAACACACTTTCCACATTAATATTTCACAGGAAATGTACTCCATGCTTGTGATTTAAAGCCTTTTCTTGTTAACAATGCTGTTTTCTCTATTCTGTTGCACTGAATTATGAAGGCAACTTGTCAGAAAGAAGACATGCCCATTAGATTATAATACTACCGGCGATAAATGATTACTGGCAAGGCACATGTGATTTAATCCACTGTGTCTTGCTGTGTTCTAGTTCAAACATTTTCCCTGAGGTTGCACTCGCAGCTATTAGTTAAGAGCATGGTGATGTGTTTAATGTGGTGTGCATACGGCATGTGTGAGTGAGCATTTGTAATGTGTGTACACGTTATGCACATATGCATATTATACATTGCCTTATTGCCGAAGAATTTTTCTCAGATCTATTTGTCGGAGTGTGAGAAAATGTACAGCTATGTGATGTCGCTTGTTTGTTCTTGTTGTCAGAGAAAAGGCAAGGATCAATGGATTTTCCTTGCAAGAGTGAAACATGACAGACATAACGAAAGCCTTTCATGAGAAATGAATGAATAATTCATAGGCGCTCTCTCGCTGTGCTTTGTTGTGTCTCATACAGATGGGATTACAGAAGGCTAGATCTTGGAAACATATGAAAGATTAATTTGTGATCTGGGACCCTGCTTGCTTACAAAAGGACTAAATAATGATTTTACTGAGAGTGGCAGGGATCTGGGGATGGTTCTGATGTGCACAGGGGGCTGGACACAAAGGGCCTGCAGAGAACAGAGCACACAGCAGTCAGAATAATGTGACCTGACAGATATTCAAAAACTTTGTGTGAAAAGTGAACTTCAACTCTCAAAGATTTCTCTCATTACTTTGATTGATTTATGTTGTGATGCAATTCAATAAAAACTAAAAGACAAGTCAGCGTTAGAACAGCGTAGCTAATCATTTTTTCTATTGATCCCTTAAGAGAGAACTCTATTTGCTTTATCCCTTTTTACACAGGCAGGTCAGACACATGGCAGCTACAAAACATCTTCCATAGCTGCAGGGATTTCCTGTCTTGCTCAAGGACACTTCATCTGTGCGGATGCTTGCTTTCTCTTAAATCAAGCCCCTCCAGCTAAATGACTGTCTTCAGATTAGCAGCCTGCTGCCCAAAATTTAACAACAGTAGGCTGCTGTCTTCATAGTTGCTGATTATGGCATTAGAAGGTTGCCTGAAAATAACTCGTGTCTTTTCAAAACAGCCCTCAAATAATTCACCAGGGAACAGGAGAAGCTGTTGTCTGGTCTCCCCCAGATGGCAGAGACTCTAGGGTGGCACTGCTTGTTGTTTTTGATGAGCTGTACATATACAAAAGCAAAACATCTGGAGCCGCCATGTGGCCTCTCCATTTGGCCAACCCCATACCTCCCCGAGCCAGATGCACCCAAACAACTGTGAGCTAAACAGCATGAATGATTCATAGAGGAGCGCGAGGCACGGCTCACACCAGAGACCTGCCAGCCACTTTGATTGGAAATCTGAAAAAGCTATGAATATGCACGAGACATTAAGCCTGCTAGGGGGGATGATTTGTCAAATGATCTGTATTTGACCAATATAAAGAAAGCTCCTGTGGTTTTCATGATTAGAAAATAAGAAATTTAATGTCCAATTGCCAGAATCATTAAATTATTAAGATGTGTAAATTGTTAGCAAGGTGCTACAGAAAAGTGACTGCGGCTTGGTGCTGGATTGCTTCCCGTGTCAAAAGATAAGCAGACAGTGTGGAGGGAGAGGCTTTCACACCTGCTCCATGACTCAGTTAGATCAAACTTAATTAGGTTCAAAATTGGAGAATCTTTGCCTCTGATATCAAAACATTTATGCAGGAATCTATCTGTGGAAATAAAACCAGTCAGTAAAAACTGAGGTTTCCTGTGGATCATCACACTCAGTGCTCTTTGGGTAAGTGATAAATTAGACTAATTACAGTTAATAATAACCTTTTTGTAATTTGTATATCCAATGAAGTGATACATATGTTTCAAAATATTTTTTTTTAAATGTAGAGAATTGTCACACCTGTTTGATTTGATTTCATTTTAGCGTTTCAGGGATTAAAGTTACAATATTTTAGTTGTCATTAGGGCAAGTTTTAGTAGGTAAGAATAATATTTTAGTTGTGTTTACTTAACATGAATGTAAACATTCATAGTCCACGCAACATTTGTGCTTGTCATATTGTATGCAATGAGAAATGGCTTTTCCTTTTGTACAAAAAAAATGAAAACTTCTTGTCTTGCCAGACTTTAATTTGATGTATTACTGCCTGAAACAGGCTGCAAAATTCAGGAAGCTGAGTTTCCAAAGTCACTGTCAGTGTATGATATTGCAGACATGAAGAGTGACTAAGAAATCTTCACCTTAATTAAATGTTACTTTTGACACATGGTTTAGTAGGTATATGTTAGATTAACAAACATTACCCAGCAAGAAAAAAAGAAAATGGTCAAATTGCTTCATTTTATAATTTTTTTTGAAGAAGTGTTTTCATTCAGACTTTGGGACTCAAAGTACTTGGAGTGAGATCCAGACATTCACACTCAGATTTGAGCTTTTCACTTCCCTCAAGGAAAAAAAATATTCAAAGTATTTTTCTTTGCTGGAAACTGGAATACTCTCTGGTCCTTAATTTGTTATTAACAGAAGATACGCTTTACAGAATCAAAAGAATTTAGGTTATTATGCATTTTGCTTCTTAAAAAAAACCTTCTTTACCTTATTCATATGACCCTCATTTTGTGAAATGATTTTTCAGTTCACACTGTATGTTTAGAGGAGTCAAGATACCACTTGAAACACGAGATCACTCCAGCAGTTTCTCTGGTACATTTTTATTTAAGACGCATCATAAGAACCTACTATAAAACTCATTTTACAACACAATGACAGTGTGGTTCATCAAGGATACAGTGGTGCCCCTGTCCTGACCTGTCTGTGTTTTGGTCATTCCTCTGCACACAGAGTTATAATTGAAATTACAGATGACAGCTCTGTATCAAAGCTACCTGTTGACAAAAGAGGCTGAAAATCTGTGAAGTGTTCCTTTTGATTTGCAGGGATTATATGGCCTTGTATTTCATAACATAAGTTAACCGTAGTTACTGATGTTTTTTTTTTCTTATTCAAGTTTGTACAAAAAGGGATGTTTGTTACTAACTAGTCTTATTTTTTGTTGATTTAAAAAAAAAAAAAAAAACACATCTCCTGATACCAATTAAATGAAACTAAATATGAAAAACAATAAACTTTATAAGGTATATTTTCTTTTCTTTTCTTTTCTTGTACTCTATAACTAAATGGGAAATTTTCTGCTGCTGTTCAATGTCATGCATTATGATTATTTCTTTAAAGTTTTGTTGATATGTTTGTAATAATTAAGGAAGAGAAAAATGAGTTTGAAGTCTGTTGATGAGTCGCTCAGCAAAATCAGTGTTGAAGTACGATGATCAAATCCATCAGGAATATACAAATATTCACTGTGACAACATCTTGTACACAGAGGCAGGGGCACGATGATGCGTCTCAGCAATGAGGTGGTCAGCGACTATAAACAGACCAGGAAACATGAAGCAGGTCTGTGGAGGAATGTGACAGCATGTTGTAGACACAGCACTGATGCCGTTCACTGTCTAATGAGATGAGCTCTCACTGCTAATTAACCCATCTATAACTCCCAGTGCTCCATTCATCACCACACAAAGTTTAATGAAAACAGATACAGATAAGGACAAAAAACACAGGTTGGGAATCGTTATCCATGTTGTATTATTCACCACTGGTAATCAAGGCTGATGTTGTGTGTTTTCTTCCGTAAAATGGTGAAGTGATAGGAGCGTGACGAATCAGGGAGTGATACGTTGTGACTGATATGACACAATCAGGAAGTGAATGTGGGTGTGTCTGTCACAGTTTCTGTGTTAGCTTTGATCTTTGGAAAAAAGAAATGGTGTGATTGGGTGTTTGCATGTTCAGCAGAAGAGTTGTCATAACAACCTGGATGTGAGACACTGGGTCTGTAGAGGGCCGAAAAATCGATACTTTACCTTCACAAAGTCAGTTAATTTTGCTTCTTCTGGTGGTTTGCATTTATACGTACAACAAATCACTCTGCACATTCCTTATATAAGAAGTAGCAACTTGTCAAGCCTTGTGTTGACTCTGGCTATTACTGTTACTTTCACTCATAATCCAGTCTTCAATCCTCTGTTGGAAGAGCTGTTAACCCCAGTTTTAGCATAGCCAATGCTTGTGTTGAACACTCATATTAATTAGTACATTTACATGCTCACAAATTACTGTGAGCAATTAGATTAAATCAATTGTTTGATTGACGCATCAAATCGTTCAGGGAAACCAGAATTCCCTAGCTGGAGTTCATAGGAGCTGTTTGATTGTCGAGTCAATATAAAGTATGGTTACAGTAAGGCTGCAGAAACACTTGGCTAAAGTTAGGGAAAGATTGTTGTTACAGTAACTGTGACAGGAGGCGAACACCAGTCTGCTACACACCAGCCTCTACACCTTTACTCTCCTTCTCGCTACGTAAAGGGCACGTTACTTTTTGCATTGGCACTAAACGTTGGCATCGGACACATTATCAGTTGCAGAATTGACCGATATGAACTTAATTCCGAGGGAATCTGGGCAAAATGGAGAGGCTGTTGGTGTTTATTGTTTTACACGTTTTAAATGATAGCAATGATAATAACAGTGTAGTGCATTTTCATGGTCTACATTTGATTCACGAAGAAGCAACAGAGAACTCAATGAAGTCAGAGGAAAATCCGAACTATGGGAAAGTAAAGATATAATGACTTATTGCTGGAAACTTTTGTGCTTTCTGTCTGCTGGATTTTTACATTATTCACAATTCAACAGAATCTAGTTTTCTAATGTTTTTTTTTCTTTTTTCTCAGCTTGTGTAACAATACATTGCTTTGCAGTGAGAGACACAGATGAACAGCATTAGTGCCCTTGTATGAGAATTAGATTGTGCCCTTCTGGTTGTATTTGATTCTGGTTTATTGCATTGATGGCAGCTTTCAATTTCCCCCAGTTCCCTTTGGTTTCAGAACTAAGCTGCGTAAAAAAGGATTAAGATTATGCTTTGAATGAGTCATCACTTTAAACTACAGATGGAGTTTACAGTTCAAAAGGGATTATAAATATTAAAGAGGGCTTTTTTTTCTTTTCAAATGATTGGGTTTTGCTTCAGTGCATTGCTGAATCACATAGCATTCACAAATTCAAAGGATTAGGCAAACATAAATCTCCAAGGTCTCTCTTATGACTAGGTCTGCATTTGAATTACCTCTGAATAATATCCAATTAAATAATGCATTGTTTCTCAGACAAACAGGCCTGTCACAGAGGCTGAGTGAAAGCACAGGAAGTCCACAGATAATCACTGTGCTTTGATTTGTAGTGGGCATGATTTGATCAAACAGTTTGGGAGCTTTTTGCTGAGTTTGAAAAGACAGCACAACTGTTGTTTCCTCAAACAGTACGCATCACTTTTCTGATCACCCATCAGTGTGAGCAAAATGTGGTGTGTTATTTCTTTACCACAGTCTTTATTAAAATGATTTCCAAGGGACCATCATCTTAGTACAAAACAAAACAAAAGCAAACAAAATTGTCAAGTAAGCAAAACATATGGGTAGGTGCTGCAGTATATACAGTATGCTTATACATGTGCACTGTTGGATATTTTAACGTTGGCATAAACACATGAAAGTATAAATGGAAGCTCCAGTAGATGAGGGACTTAAATTAATTTGCTTTGATTTTGCTGTGTTCAGCAACAGACCCTCTCCATGGCAGACATGGCGTAGTATGTTTGTACCTGGAGAAGCAGAGGTATAATTAATAACGCCCCATGTATAACCATGTAACCGTATGAGCTCATACAGTATGTGTATTTGTCCTGCTGACACCTTTTTTTTGAAGGTGGACTTTTTGACATGCCATAGAAAGAAAAGCACAGGTGTAAGTAACAACATTAGTGTCTGCGTCCCATATTGTCTGGCCATTCTCAGGGCCCAGCTCATACTGTGTGCGGCTTCCTGGGACACTTATATGGAACAGAGCCATCGTTAATGTTTTTACAGCTAGACCTTTTATGTTGAATACTCTCCTCTGGCGCAGCAAGCTGTATTCTGTTGCCATATCTTTCAAATCCTCACAGGTCATATATGTATTAAAGGAGAGTTAAAGAAATAATTACATTTTTTGTTTTGTTTTGCTGCTTGTCTTCATACTTAGCTAAGATGTTTGCTGCTGGCTCTAACTTCATATTTCACACATATTCATAGATATAGTGTGCAGTTTCTTTCTTGTTAATTTGTGGTAACTAACTAACTAACTAACTAACTGACTAACTAACTGACTGACTGACTGACTGACTGACTGACTGACTGACTAACTAACCGACTAACTAACCATTTGATAGAACAGTAAAATATTACATGATCTTCATCAGCAAGTGGAGTTTGTCCTTTTATCAAGGAATTGTAGATATAAATTTGTAAATTAGTTTTATAAACTGTAAATAAATGAAATCATTTTCTATAAAGTTGTAAATTAGTAAATTGGGAATATTAATTGTAACATCTACAATTCCATCACAACTGGGCAAACAACATCTGCTGTTGAGAATCATGTGGTATGATTGAAATCTCTAGAACAGCCACTAGATTGACCTTGTGGTGAGATTGTTTTCTCACTAACTAAAAAGTAATTATATATACTGTAAAATATATATAAAAAGTATAATGTGTCATACGATGACTGCATTATCTTTTTGCTCATTAAGATGTGAGATTGTGGCCTGAGGTATATTTGAATAGTATTGAATCACTGAAACTGTGTGTTGAAACCTTCAGCTCTGTGGGTGTAGCATACCAACCATCATGGAAACCTCATATCTCAAATCTGTTTGGTAGCAAATTACTGGCCGGGTCGATGACCAGTAAGCACATGAATGGATCAATATCTTCACTCTGAGGGAACAATCTTCACTTATAATGACAATGTATTGACTTTTTAATAACCGCTCGTGTTTCAGCAGTACTAATCATTTTGCTTCCCCCTGAAAACGGATCCTTAATTCAGTGTGTGTGTGTGTGTGTGTGTGTGTGTGTGTGTGTGTGTGTGTATGTGTGTGTGTGTGTGTGTGTGTGTGTGGTTGTGTGTGCATGATGTAATGTATGTGATTGAATGGGTGGCGTCTGTGTGTGTGCGCGCATTTGTTTATGTATGAAAGTTCATGCATATATAACTGGCTGCACGTAGCATGTGTGTGCATTGTGTTTCCATATGCTGACTGCTTGAGGGTGGAGGAAGAAATATGTGTGTGTACATGTGTATCAACATGTGTCTGGGTCCCATTTATGGAATTAAATCAAACATGAGCTGGCTGATTGCCCCAGTCTTGCTGTCGTATATCTCACCAGCTGTTTAAAAGAAAGCAGGTTTTTGTGACATATCTGGTAATCAGGAGCCTCTTGGACTGTCAAGGTCATAGGTCCAGGTCAGGTCCATCTGTCCGGCTATTCATCGGTCCTGAGCTGCAGGTTTGGCAGTATAGTGGCCAACATGAGCCATCTTGTTCTGATAGACTGCCCTCTATGAATAAATGATGGACTGTGTGTGCAACGGTCAATGACTGTAATAGCAGCTCTGCTGACGTGATACTGCATTCATCTCTCTGCAGTTTCAACAGCTGGGAGGTGCAGGCTGTTCACACAGTTTTACCTAGACAAGATCATTTGTGAGAAATTTGTGTAACAGTTTACACAACAGTGTGACATATGTTATCAATTAAAGTCTAACGACTTCTTTTTCTGTTTTGCTTCACTAAAAAAACTGAAAAAAGCATGGCATTTTTTCCAGCAGAAATTCAGCTGTAAGTCATGTTTAACCACGCTAGCATCCTTTCTTTAGGTATTGGAGCTTTCTTCTGGTGGTCAGTTGGTCGGTCAGTCCACAGCTTTGGTTCAGACTGAAACATCTCAACAACAATTGGATGGTTTGCCATGAAATTTTAGTGACATTTGGTGATTTTTCACTTATTCTTTGAAATATATAAAAAATCAACTTCATAGATTGGCACAGAATTTAGAACGGGTATTCATAGTCCCAGACGATGAAGCCTACTGAAATTGGTGATCCTCTGACTTTAACTCTCGTGCCACCATGAGGTTCATGTTTGTGGCGTTGAGTGAAATATCTGACAACTATTGGATGGACCCGTGTGTCGCTCAGGATGAATTGTAAAAACTTTGATAGTCCTTTCACTCTTCATCCAGCTCCACCATATGGTCAAGAATTTTTATATGCCCAGTGTTTTTGTTTATGACTAAATATCTGCTATACCTGTACTGTGTTTTTAGTTTTTTGCTAATTGTTAGCATGCTAACATACTAAACTAAGATGGTGAACATGGTAAACACTGAACCTGTTAAACATAATAATATATATATATATGCATAGCGAGAGAGATAACAATTTAAATATGCTATTATCACATTCTACTACTGTACTATTTATTTATACTACTATTTATTGAATGGTCAGAATCTGCATTTTTTTGCACCTTTATTTGGGTTTTTGCGTTTAACATCCACATGTTACTTGAGTCTAACTCATGAACACATAAGTATTAGTGTGACTTCATTATGTAGCTTAGAGCTACAACCACAAGCCCAGTGGCCGCATGCAAAAGAAATTACTGTACTTTTCGAAAGATTAATTACTAAATTACATAAGTGCCTCTCTCTATTTTCCTCATCGCTGTGTGGGGGAGCTCTGGTGTCTTGAGGCAGTGGTGGTATATTTGCATGGAAATCAAAACATTACATTTTTGAAAGAGATACATTGGTAGTGCTGCTCCGTTCGCTAGCCACAAGTAGCTATCCACCTGTCACTAACACTGCTGTCACAACTTTGAGGGTTGGCATTTTGAAGACAGAGAAGAATTCATAAGTTGAGCAATGACCCTTCAGATTTTAATGTGACAACACAGTTCAGGCATTGTTTGAGAAGCTCTGAATTTTCTTGACAAATAAACTAATTCTCGGTATAAATTACTGTCTAGGATTGAAAATACACCGCCTAATCTCATTTACAAATTTGGAGAGGATTTTTTTTTCTGAACCTGTTCCCTCTGAGAATTATAGCAAAAACCCGATTTCATTCCCTCTGTGTATTTATTCAGAAAGTATACAACCTTTTGTATTATAGAAAATGTTATAGCACTCTCCGTATTATCTTCTGAAAGTAATGTGAATGACAGTTGGATTTGTACATATACGTGAAGAGCAAATATAACCCAGAGTGCAATTTTCCCTCTGCTACTTGTGTCTACCTCATTGCAGTGTTCAGAGAGACAAGAGGAGAGGAGCGAGAGGCCCTGTGTTAAGTGTCTTATTAGTGGGAAATGACTGCAGTGTCAGACGAGCCCAAGCTGTCACAGTGCACCCATCATTAGAATAAGCATGAGAAGCTCTTGTCGTGGATGGAATCACATTTTAATCCCCACCACATTATTACTGTGGTGAGGAAGGTCAGCACTCAGGCACATTTAAGCAGGAATAAACCCCCTTGAGAGCTTATGATAATGTCTTCCCTCAATGGGAAATATTGGTCATATTTTAGTTTCAAGCTTTTTGTAGAATACGGCACGGCTAATGAAGAGCCTAATGTAATGCAGCTGTGTGGGCCGCCATGGTAACCATGAATAATTCAGCCTACTTGTTCTTTGGTTTCCTGGTCTCAGGAGGGTTCTGCCTATATTGTCCATTATGACAGGCCATTATCCAGCCTTCAGCCTGCTAGCTCTCAGATGGTGCGCAGAGCCCATTTGTTACCCCTCTTGCCCCTGGTAACCTTCAACCAGATGGAGAGAATGATTGAGACTATACTGTTATATAAACATGAGAGCAAGAGGTGCAAGAGGCAAGAAAACGAAGAGACCCCTCCGCACCGGGGAATTCAAGGAGGCCCTTCCATTTCATTACAAGTGCATATTACATCTGCCTTCAAAGCCATCAGTTACTCTTTGAATACAAATTGCACCAACAGACCACTATGATATATTAATGTGCACTGTGCATGTCTTGTTTTGAGCGGTGGTGGCAAACGTATTCAGATGCTTTACATGAAAGTAAAAGTATCAATACAACCGTGTAAAATACTTTTACAAGGAAATTTTCTGAATTGAAAATATTATTTATGTTTTTAACAACTTATAATAGTATAGTATAGTATAAAAAATAAAAAAATAAACTACTTCTCTCTATGGAGTGGAAGCATAAAGGAGCAGTAAGAAAATGCACTTAGCTATATTAAACAGCTGGATTTTCTCTTTTATTAAGATAATTTTTCTTGTATAAGTATTTTTTTGGGTAAGTTTGTGCCGTTATTACAGACATTGGCAAAAATGAAGGAAAGGGAGATGTAACATAGGTCGTCTGCTGGTTCATGGTTGGCATCTTAACCCCTAAGCCACATGAGCGCCCCTCCACAACTGGTTTTGAGGTGTTTTCTTGTAGCAGTCTCACCTGGGTTTCATTCACGGTGAATTATCAATGATCAAATCACTTCCTATGGATTAAAGTAAAGAAGGAGCAAAAAATAAATTCGAGAGTCTAAAAGGGAATTAGTTGTGTGATTGTATTTGGTCTGGAATGTAGTCAGTATTGGATCGGCCAGTTGGGGAGGTGTGATGCATTTGATCTAGTCATTAGGACGGGCAGGGTGCTCTGCGCCCCGGTACCTCAGCCATTTCAAATCAATGCCTGTGGCGGGGTTTAAATCAATGAGTGGGTTGCATCTCAGAGACTCATCAGTGGACAGTCCCCCGAGAGAATGGGTAGCGAAGAAGACAGTGAGGAAGACGAAGAGAGGGAGATAGACATTGGGAAAGAGGAGGAGGGAGGGGGTACACTCTTAGCTACTGACCTCCGTAATTACCCTGTGCTATTGCCTGAATCCAAATGTGATCCGATTGAGATAATTGCCTATTGGAAACACCATTGAGCCTCACTGCAGTCACAGCTCTCAGTGATCTCTGCCTGGACAATCCTGAACCTATGTCGTGCTGTGGCTGAGCTGCTACTGTGCTAAGGCCTGATATTTAGCAGAGGAGTGAATTGAGACTGATGTTTGTGTTCTTGTGATTCCAGCCCAGCTATTGTCCCAAGGGCAGGGAAGTGTAATCAGGGCCGTGATAGCATCTCTTGGGGTGGGT
>NW_019525235.1:810020-881858 GCF_002814215.2 Seriola lalandi dorsalis | reverse complement strand
GTGGGGGTTGGGGGGGTGAGTAGGGAGGAAGCAGGGCCTGTGGGCTGATCCAGAGGGCAGATATATTTATCTAGGTAATGAGAGCCCAAACAGTGTGGCTCTGTGGGGAGGGCCAGGGACATGGGCTAGTGCGCTGAGAGACCCGGCGGTGCCATGGCAGCGAGGTCCCCGTGCTGCTCATTAAACTTCCATCAGCGTGTGGTCACCATGTTCCTGCCAGGCCTCCAAAGTGCCCGTTATTAATTCATGAAAGCACACCGCACATGTGATTGAGTCTGGTGAGCAGTGAAGCATTGAGGCACAAGAGATGGGGGAAATATTGTCTGTGTCTGAACACCCAACCCTCCACCAAACCCCTCCCACACGTTCCCTCTGGCAGTGTGCCCTTGAAAAAAAAAAAAAAAAAAAAACTGAGACAGAGACACAGATACACTATGTTGTGAAACATTAATAGCCACTGCTGCAGTTTGCCTACAGCTGAAAAGAGAGCAATGCAGGTCATGTGAGTGTGTGTGTGAGAGAGAGAGAGAGCGTGCGCATGGGTGTGAGAGCACATTTATGAATGTATATGCAGGATGTCCAGATATGCATGCATGTTTTGAACCCATTTGCTTTAGTGTTTTATAAATGTGGAGGAGGAGGCTGTGTATTGCCGAGACATTCTGTGTGAATACATTACCAACAAACGTAGTGTTGTTTTGGGATGGGAAGCTTGTATATACAGTGAGCCAGCTGCTTTTATCTTCACTCCACAGACGTGCTCTCTAAAGCTTGTGTTGGGAGGGCCGCCTTTAAAAAGGAGACAGTAAATTGGCCTGGATATGGATTGTTGCAATTGAATTTAAAACATTAGCTCCAGGATAATAAGGGTTGCTATAGAGAAAATCTAGGAAATGCATTTGGTCGTTAGAGCATGGAAGGATGGGACTAATGGCGTAGGGGGGTGGGCTGGGGGTGGAGGCAAAAAATGATGAAAACCATTTTTAGGATGAATGGGTTATTTCAGGGAGAGAGTGAGAGAGAGAGAGAGAGAGAGAGAGAGAGAGAGAGGAAGTGAAATAAAAAGGAGGAGACGAGGGAGACAGCAAGAGAGAGTGGTGCTACATGATTTCAAATTAACCATTATTGTAGGCTGTGACATGTATTATGTCTCCTGAGGCTCCGAATCTTGAGCTCATTTTCACAGAGAAGAGGGGAATAAGAGTCCACTGTCACAGTTTGAACGTGTACAGCTGGCTTGAGCTCCTCATCTTACGGCCAATTATAACTCCTCTTCTTCCAAATCCTTACCCCAGCTCTCCGAGGCAAATCTCACCACGCATAGCTTATTGTCAGCCTCACTCGATGTCCAATTAACAGAATGTTCCTCTCACTTCCTCCCCTCCCCCTGCAGTGGAAAATAAGACACTGACCAGTAAAACTGTGTTAAGCTGCTGCACTCCTCATCGGTGAAATGATAAGATAATAGCAGTGGGAACATTACGTTTTTATTGTATCTGCGCAAGGAAGAGGATACCATTGTAATTATATGATTTCCTGATATAGACATTTAATTGCTAGCACAAGTGAGATGTTATTAGCAAACGCCTGCTATGTTTTTATCATAATTAAAGCAACAGATTAGATACTATACGATATATCTATATCTTCAGTGTCAACTGAAGCAATATATGAGTAAAATCAGTATCTTAGTCAGTTCGGTACGACTTCTCATAAATCAACAGTTCATATCTGCTTTTCTGACAGTAATTGAGCTCTTCTCTGTGGTGTGGGCGCCGAGTTATGTATCTACTCAGGCTCATCTCATAATTGGCGTTGTGAGGGACCAAAGATTAGACAGAAAATGAAACTGACCTTGTCATAGCCTGTGAGGAAGACACACAAAAAAAAAAAACCTCTGCGTCAGAAAACCTTACATGGCTAGTCATGTAGAAAAGGCAAAATGGCAACTGTTGAGACAGAGAGGACGTCTCAGTGCGTTGCATTAGCTTGTGTTTACTGTCTTGGAATGTGAAAGGCAGTGGCAGTAATGTGCTATTGTCCAGCCTAGGAGCATCCCTGTCAGATTTCATCAGTGTGTAATTAATAAGACAGGCTGAAAAAGCTCCTCTTGTATTAATAGCTGCATTAAACAGCAGCGTTTATGATATCATTAGGCCAGTATGTGGTGTCATTATCAGATGGGTGGAAAATGTAACACTAAAATAATACAGAGAGGTTTAAGTCTAGTGTGAAACAAGCCATAATTATTACATGGAATTCATTGTAGCCCTGATTTGCTATTCTTAGTTGTTTTGTCTGTGATATTAATTAAATTGGGGTGTTGTTTTCCGGCTTATGCAAGCATATAAGACAGCACCATACTGTAGCTTCGCACCCTTGCTGTCTACTCTGGTTAGCCACTTTTATAAATACAAGATATGGATACAGCACTAAGGCCAAAAACAGCTGGAGTTCAGTGATTACGTGTATGTATCTCCTATTTTATGGCTTATATGACCTTCAAATGTGGTGCGCCCTAGAAAATACATAAAACTCAAAAATAAAACACATATAGAACCGCACATGACAAACCATTTCCAAACAATGATACAATAAAAATACCATATATTCGGTATATTTGACAGTCATGAGAGACAGAAGACACTGTGATTGTTATACAACTTTCATTTTGACTATGTTATAGTCTGTCTGACCTTATAATGGAAAATTGATCTTCCCTAAATCCCCAAAGTCCTTGATCACATGAGATCCTTGATACAGAGAAAACTTCATACTACTGTGTCAAGCATTTTTCACTCTCATTAACTAGCGACTAGCGGTAGCGACTGCGTTAGCATGTTGCTGTAATTCCATTGGAACCCATACAGTACAGAGAATGATCATAGTTTTGCCAATTCATTGTTCAACAGCATCATAAAAAATGACAGGCCTTCTTCAACCTGCTTTATGACTCTTATTTACCTAAAAACTATTAGTATTTCAAAAAGGTAGAAAGAAGAACAAAGTGGCTGAAAGCAAAGCCAGTCATAGTTTTAGCAGTGTCCATGTAGCCAGTGTGTGTCGGCCAAAAAAAGTGCAAGAACATGTAATCTACAGCGGTGGCTGCCAGCTGCAGGATTTCATTGTTTTGTTCATATTTCTGACTTTTCTCTAATCTTTGTTTTCTCTTATGGAATACTCTTTCTCTGCAAGCCTCTGAAAATATTCAAATCAAACACTTTGAAAAAGGAAAACTACTCTGATATTGAACTGTTTACATGTGCAACCTATATGACAAGGGTTTCTGAGTACAGTATGTCTTCATAATAATGGCTCACAAGCAGAAACATTTGGGAACCTAGATAAACACCACAGATACTTATTATACTGGGTTACTCTGTGTGTTTTGGCTCAACTGAGTAAAGCACAACAGTCCCAGCATTCACACTTCATGAGCCTGTAAACAGCAGCTTCTGACAAGATCAGCCTGGGTCGGGCTCTTTTACTGCTGGACTGACTGTAGTAAAGTAGATAAGGGTTTGCACAGTCGTTGAAATGTGCACATGCATGTGCATACAGTATGCGAATACACATCCACACACAGACTCAGACTCAGACTCAGACAGACACACACTCCTCTTTTGAACAAACCCCCTCTCAGCTCCTCCAGGGAGCGATTTCTCATCTCACCTTCAAAGTGAAAGACGTACAGTATGAGTTCACATTTACTGCAGCATGGAGGGAAGCGTGCTCTCTGCCAGCAGAGCAGAGATTTACCACAACCAAATGTGTGCCACCTGTCTGACCTGTCTGTCTGCCACCAGGACTGCTGCCCAAGAGGAACCATTAGTAGACCTCTCTGCCACTGTCTCAGCTCTCACTGGGCAGGGCAGTTAACATGTGCTGGCTCAGGTAATATTACATATCATCTACTCTGCCTTTTAGGTTAGTACTCATTATGAAGTGAGATATAGATTTATATGTTGCCGTGCTGCCTAAACATTTTGATGATGTCAGGGAGTCAGCAGCTGTCAGTGAAGCATTATATTGCTGTTCAAGCTTTCCAATGCCACTTCAAACAGTCCACTAAGTCTCTACGATGCAGGACTTCCTGTGGCAGAAGGACGTCTCTGTTATATATGTGTCAGAAATATGTTAGTAATGTAGCTGAATAATCACGAGGGGCGCTGTGGAGGAGCAAGTCCCAGTGGGAGACAGATGGCAGTGGCCACAGAAGTACGAGGCGTGTGCTGGCTCTGCACATTCACTGTAGGGCCAGATCTCAACACCTCACCCCTTTCGATTAATCAAGCCTGCCTTGGTTATTTAAGGCCCCTGATTAATCATGCAGGGTAACTGAGGTGATAGATTAGGGTTAAAGGAAAGTTTGGGGATTTGAAGATAAAAGGGTTTATTCAGGGTTAGTCTGGCGCTGCAGCCAACGGTCATCTGCCCAGGAGGCTGGATCAGGGTTTCCGTACATTTTCATGCAGTGAATTTACTTATTCATCACTGAAACCAATTCTCTTGATTCATCATAACTAATGTGATATTTTGACTTGATGAGCTGTGTCAGTGCTGTGTGTTCATAAACAGACAGATAAAGGCCACAGACTACAGAACGCACTGAAGCTACGTATCTTCCTTTGTAAAATGGGAATGACACTGTGAGTGGTAATACACAGGTGTGAATACAGGGAGTGCCCTTTTCAAATTCATTATGAAGGAATGACGCTAAACCTTCCTTAAATGATTTTTTTTCCCTTCATAATCAGAGGTGATGTGAGCGTTAATTCATTCAGCTGGGAAAGTGAGGCAGTAAGAGCCTGAGAGCAGTGCACTTCAGGCCTCTTCACTGGTAATTTAACTGCTGTATGTGAGAGGACATGCATACATCAACACTCAACACCTCAACACTCGCAATTGGCACGGACTGAGGGAATGTGCGAGTGTATGTGTGCGTCTTTCTGCAGCTCCGAAGAGTATTGGCATTGAATCCGCACAAGGAGCCATCAGAATAACATTTCAGTCCTTTACTATGCGAATGATATCTGATGTCGAGAGTTGAGGAATCAAAATTGCAATTACGTCTGTTTATGAAAATGTGTTTCATGCCTCATCGCGTGTCAGTAAGAGGCTCTTTTAAGCAGCAGGTCTATCAGTGTAATCACAGCATTAGGTCGTACTGAATAAAGTATGTCTTGTTCATAAGCAGGCATTCCCTCTGCACTGCAATAACAAGTTCTTGGTTTGCTAATGAGAGTCTAAAGTGAGACAGTCTGGTGTTGCTGTTAAATGGCGGGGAGAGCTGTGAGGATCTTATTCTAACACTTAAAGCTGACTTGATCTTCTGTCTTTACTCCTGCCAGCTGCTCTTTGCTCTGACAGACATGAGCACATTCCTTGGAAAGAAGATTCTGGTTGAGCCATTTACCTGCCAATCAAATCTGAAGGGGTCAACCCCGCCGGGGACAGCACGCTCTCACAGCCCCAGCTCGTCATGCACTGTGGGTCTCCACATGAACCCTGCCGCATGTGTGTTGATGTAGGATCATTTGAGCATGTCGT
Organism: Seriola lalandi dorsalis; assembly: GCF_002814215.2. Lineage (NCBI taxonomy): Eukaryota > Metazoa > Chordata > Actinopteri > Carangiformes > Carangidae > Seriola > Seriola lalandi. The sequence continues at coordinate 876,308 of NW_019525235.1, read as the reverse complement.
TGTGTAGGCCAGCGCTCAGAGAGTACACAGTGTCTATAAGGGGCCTCAGTTGAGTTTACACTAATTAATGGGGCTGAACTTTTCAAGGCAATGCATAGCTTTCCAAGCAGCAGGACACAATTCTATATTTAAATCTTAGATGCAGCAGGGTTATTTACAGCTGGGAACATTATCCAACACCTCATTTTGCTGATTCCAAATGAAAACTGCCACCTGAGTGCACAGATTGGGAGACTTGATTTTTTTTTTTCCTGTGTAAATATATATACAAGATTTTACTTTAGTAAAAGTATAGCAATATTGGCAGAATATACATTGAAAAGTGCAGATATTAATGTTATTATTATTCATGCATTCACTTGTAGACAGAGTTTTATGTTTATATAAAAAAGTTTTGGTATTATAGTGGCATAAAGTAAATGTACTTTCCACCATTCCCAGTTTATACTGTATGTACGCACATATGGAAGCATACTGTGACATTTCACAATAGAGGTCTAATCTGAGCTAAGGCTCTTAAACAATGTAGCACCTGATTGTTGGCTTATCATGGGGCCTGTGGTTACTGTCGCCCAGCCGATTCCCTGCTCTCATGGGGCTTTAGTGAAGCACTATGGCAGGGCAGGGAATGGGGAAATGCCTTCTGAGGGGGGTGGAGAGCACAGCAGTGTAGGGGTGCTGAAATTTGTGCTGTCATAAGACTCTCTCCCTTTCCCCTTCTCAGCGGGGCCCTGTTGCCACCTCCCCCTCAGCCTGCCCCTCCTCCTCCCGCTACTCCCACATGACAGAGGAGCCGCCGGAGCAGCTGGGGTTAGGGATACTTGTCAGCAGGGCGATCGTGTGTCCTCTGAGTCTGTCCCCTGTCTGTCCCATAGCCATGTCGACTGACAGCCAGCATCAGCTGATTATCGCCACTGTGGCAGTAAAAGAAACCCACTTTGGCAGTGACAGGCTTATGACCTGCAAGACATGCTCATATTGAGTAACCAACACTTCATCCAGAGGCTCAGGCTGTGTCACCCTAGCCTTGAGAACATACTACTGGGCAGATAGTCTGACACATTAGCAATCTGTTTAAGGTTAAAGGATCAAATCATAGCCACGGTCATAAATTGCATCTGTTACCCGTACAAGATGTTTATGTGTTTGTACGCTGTAATTGAACTTTATTGCCTCTTTGATACACAGAGCAGAGCGATTGTCCCCAGCTAAATGTGATTCTAATCATATCTACAAAAACATGTCTAAAAGATCATTAAACTGAAAGGTTTACTCATCATTAAATTGGTCCTTTGCTATGTTTGAATAAGTTATATTGCTGACCGAAGGCAAGTGTGGAAACAGCAGTATATGAGCATGGCACTCGTAAAAGTTATTTTAATCCCTCCTGGCCAGTCGTGCTTGGTGTTTGTGTATTTTGAGAATCTCTGAGAGGTTAACACCCCCTGTGCTCAGAGGCTCAGACAGACTACTGGTGTCTGGTATCAAGCTGAATTAAAGCTATGTCAACACATTCAGTCAGCCAGGCTTACGTTACAGAGGCACCCAGTCGTCTCTTATCTGAGGCACAGACATACAGTCAGCTACATTATACACACACACACACACACACACACACACACACACACACACACACACACACACACACACACACACACACATAAGATATTCCACTGTTCCCTGTGTTTATTCTCTAAATAGATTTTTGTGTTGAAATTTAAATGAGTTTGGAAATCTTTCTATTGTCTGCCGTGAGGACATGTTTGCCTTGTTTACAACGCGCAAAGATTAGAAAGCACTGAAAGATATTATTTATTGATGGAATCAAATTAAAAGTCTCATACTTGTACCCAAAAGCATCAGCATTAAATTATTAAAATAAGTTTTTGGGGTTGTGTACAGGCTGCAGCATTGTTCTGAAGTGGCAGACATTGTAACTTTCTTTCCTGACTCAGTGTGTTATTGTGTCACTAGCCCCAGGCCCTCGTGCTGCAGACTAACAGTAACTGACTAGCTCGGGCTTATGCTGTTATGTAAAGAAGCCTGGTCCAATGGGAGAGGCGGACTGCTGCTTTCCCGCCTGGTAAAGTCAGCGTGAATGAGGCGACGTTGATGTTGTCCTCAGACTCATGTTGTTTTGCTGATTGCCTTGTGTGTGCGGCTTGTTAGGCTGCTGAAAGCATTGTGTTTAGCCCTAGAGATGGTGGCTTGAAGGTGACATCTGTCTGGGAGGTAGAGGGGAGAGGAGAGGAGAGGAGAGTGCTACGCCATGCTTCTATAAATACACAGCAGCCGTGACAGCTCACAGAGGAAGCAGCTGAGAAGAGGAGCTTTGCTATGCTGCATACCTCCTAGTGACCCTGTCACTTTCACAGAGGTCTTAATTATTCTGCACTGGCAGCTCCCCTCTGCTCACTGCTGAAGCTGTGACACACAGGGGCCTGTCAGAGGAAAGGCCCACACTGTTCTCTCTAACATACTGCACCCACAGAACATGTAAACAGCAGTTTGGTTCAGTATATATATGCACAGTGCTCTCTTCACACACCTGTCATTTAAATTACTATTAGGCACGCTTTTTTGCAGCCTGATGCCATTTATCCTGTGATTATTTTGTACTTACTGCATGCTGATAAACACAATTTGTCATGTTTTTGCTCACAATTACTTTGGTGGATCTAAAACTTCAGCTGTGCTCTGATATTGCAATTACATATTCTTTGTACCCTCTTTTTTTATTTCTACACAACACATTATTTATGATTACACCCATTTTAGTCGCTCTTACAAGACAAGTTTTGTTTGTAGAGATGTCACCACAGAAATGATTCAGTTTGATGTGCAGTTTCTAATCTTATACTCAGGGTTGCAGTCCATAAAACAAGTCATATTTTAGCATAGTGTGAATGACCTCTGTTACCCTGTGAATGACGCTAGTGGCTTTAACGGCTGGTACTGGCATGGAGGTACATCTTTATCACCTTTGCAGGCTTAATGGCAACTTATAAATGGGGCTAGTGTTTCCACACTCAGGTTTCAGTGTAGTCAAGGTCACAAACTAGTTCCTGTTACTCATGCACGTACACACAACACCAACACACACATATTACACAGTACACACATGCACATTTCAAATGTCTTTATTTTGCTCTGTGTTTCTAAGGGGAAATGATAATAATGTCTGGGGTAGGTTTTATTTTATTTGAGTGTAATCTGATTTGAAAACATCCTGACAATTATACAGTTTTTCACACTTTCTATATCACATAATACCAAACAGCATTTTTGCTGAATTTTCAGTTTACCTCTCCGTCACTGGTGAGATAAGTTCCAGCCACTCACCCTGAAATAATTCCTCATGTTGTTTCTGCAGAGCCATAACCAGCACTCTGCCCTGACAATGACTGATACTGTTGTGTTGCCTTTATCTGGGCCCAATTGTGTGTGTGTGTGTGTGTGTGTGTGTGTGTGTGTGTGTGTGTGTGTGTGTGTGTGTGTGTGTGTGTGTGTGCGACACTAACTGGCACCGGTGGATAGATTACCTAATACAGTCCAAGCACGTTATTAGACCCCAGGGCGCTGGCTAAGTCACTCTGAGTTCTGTTTCTGGCCTTTTAATTATTCATCAAGGTATTGCCTGGGATGTAACCTCAATTACTGTGGGCTGCGGGGCCAGGTCACGTGTTGTTAACACTGTGCTGTGATCAGAGCCACCACAGGGAAGGCTGCCAACGGGAAGAAGTGCTCTGTGGCTTGGCACTCCACCCACCACCACTGATTGGCTCACATTGAGCAGCATGCTGGCTGCACTGAGGGCAGGGAGGGGAGGGGCATTCCTCAGATTCCCTGTTGCCACAATGGGGACAGGAGGATGGTGTAAATACTGTAAATCAAAGCTTGATTGGTGTGATCAGCGTGGTGTGAGCAGCCGTATGAGGTTGAAGGAGGGAGGAGGAGGAGGAGGAGGGGGGAGGGGAACAGCTGAAGGTTTTAATGAGCCAAGAGGAGGGTGAGATGTGAGCTGTCTCTAGGGCCCACCTGTAGTGGGCAGACAGGCTGTGCACCTGCAGTCCTGGAGCCCTCAGCACACACAGCGGTAGGGGATAGAGGAACTGGCAACCCCGCAACACTTGACAGAAGGGCACAGGGATGAAAGGCTGGTCTGATTGTGAGTGGCTGGAAGGTGGGAAACTAAGGACAGCTCCCTGTTCTTAGTGTCGTCACGTTGAAATTTGTGAATTATCTCACCTTTATTCTGCGTGTTTAAAAGAGAAACAGGAAAATAAACTCAATTGAAGGTCTCTGCCTCTCAATTTGCACCGTAATAAGGCATCTGCAGTTCCATTTGTAATACCCATAAAGTCGAACAGCCAGAGCTGAATTTCCTCTACTTCTATCAGGTTTGGTGAGAGTGATCAGACATCCCATTTCTCGGCTGATTTGTGGTGATCATGTGTAGCCGTCCCCTGTGCCTGCGTCGCTCTGACAACCATGCCATGCATATCCAGGTAGTGATAATGAGAGCTGCTGTCATGGCGATCTATGACTAACAGCAGTTTCACGCTGTGTTAAATCAGGGCCGCTGCCTTGTTTGAATGTGCTCCCTCAGGCCACACCTACCTTTATCATCTGATACTGAGGCCTCCAAATCCCATGCATTAGGACATAAAAAGATGGTTATCATAAGGTGACAAATGTACAGATATTTTTACCCACAGCGTCATCCACACACATCCCCACAATGGCACAAATAATCCACTGTCCCTTGATGTTTCATCATAGTGATCCAGCTTGACACCTGCCAATTCTGCCACCGTGAACCCTGTGCACTGGTCGGGAGTACAACAGTATTATAGAGCTGAAATTATTAGTCCAACAGAAACGTAATCAGCAACATTTATAATAAAATGAAATATGGCAAAAACTCCTGGCTCCAGCTTCTCGAATGTGAACACTTGCTGGTTTTGTTTATCTGCTGTGATCGTAAGCTAAATATCTTTGGTTGTTGGTCGGACAATCCAATCAATTTGAGCACATCATTCTGGGTAGCTGGAAACATGTGATGGTCATTTTTTTTACCACTTTCTGACATTTTACAGACTAAATGATGAATTGAGAAATCTGCACATTATTTTACATTATTTATAAATTAATTGTGTGATTATTCATCTGTGAGCTTATTCACTTTGTTGTGCTGGACCTTTTCTTGACCAGGACCAGTCGTTTCTATACTTCTAAACAAATGAGATATATCATGTTAATGAGCTTTAGAGGTGTTGGTGAGAGTTTTTTAATAAAAATACTTTTTAACAGAGAGAAAGAGCAACAGACCCTTGCAGTAGCAAATGACTTAACAATTAATCAGTTAACAAAATATTTGCTCATTATTTTTCTGTTGATAGATTAAGTGATTAACTAATCATTTCAGCTCTAGATGAAGTGGTCGTCGATGCAAATAATCGATGGCTGCGGCAAAACATCATATCAACATCTCTGGTGACAAACTGTTTTCTGCTGCGGGCGACTGTATTGCATTACACCCAGAGGAGAAGAGCAGATGTCCCAGAGAAGTGCTACTAGCTCCAGGCAGCCCATCCTCGGGGGGGCCAGCAGACAGGAAGCATCTCCAGATGGGACATCCTGTGTCATAAATATTGTGTGAATTGTAGTGGCTATAATGGCACATGCCTATTTCTGCTATGCCTCCGAGTAACCTTGACTGCCGATTTACAAGTACAGACATAAATTGCGGCGAATGATTTAGAGGTGGCGAGAGTATTCAGTGAAACACGTGGACAATGTGTTATGCCCTGTGAGTGACATATTATTTTTAATTTCTTCTTTGCGGCCAAGCCTTGCTACATAGGTGTATAGTATATAGAAGTACATGCACGTTTTTTTTTCTCATTACGTTACAGAATAACAGCAATAACTAGTGTCTACAGGAAACAAAAATGCACATAGTAATTTACTACTGACAGCTTTTCTCACTTATTAGTTTTTATCTGGTGGTTTAATTATGTCTTCTCTCTAAAGGTCTTGTTTAGATAATGTAGAGGGTGCTAATTAACTAGCTTGCTCTCCCACTTATAGCTAAGGTCACGATATTGCTTTGTTCGTGTTGATCCAGCAGCTAAGCCAAAGCTCTCTGCTTTCCATTATGCTCAAAACCGGAGGACACTGAAGTAAACCTACAAAATGAATTCTAGGGCGAGAAATGCAAACGCTGTGCGAGCCGTGTGAGCTGAGTGGATTATCTATAGCTGCAGTCCTGCTGCTTCTCTTGGATACTGCCTTTTATTATGGAGTGTTTTATTGCTGCCAGGAGTAAAGCTGACAAGGAAGAGGCAGCTATAAAATGAAGCCTCTCATTCTTGGTTGTCTGCCACCTCCTGTGAAAGCTCTGCAGTCTGCATGTTCATGTGCTCTGTGTGTGCATGCAGGGGACTGATGTGCATTGAGAGCTTGTTTTGTTTGCTCGTTTGGTATAAGATGAGAAGCTGAGTTTCGAGAATAAATAAGGCATCATTGATTACTCATGTCATTGTAATCTATGTGGCTCTGATATCTAATCAGTCCTCTACTCCAAACACAGAGTGCACACATAATTTTATGTGTTGAACAGCATCAGGAGGAAGTTTGAGAAATGATTCATTTTAATGTGCTGCTGTGTCTGTTTATGGGCTGACAAAGGTTTGGCTAAAATGGCTAAAGTCTCCCAAATATTTTTTTCCAGAGCTCACAATGAGCTAAAGGCCTCATCCATAAAACAACATTTGAGCAGTGTGGTGTGTTTTAGTGATCAGTGAAGAAGTGTGTTTGCTTTTCACCTCATATCTCAGTTCATCCAAAACATCAGGATCAGTAGATACAGCTTCCCTGGTGAACAGTAGGACACACTCATGGACATATTTAAGCTCTCTGTGAGTGTGTGTGTGTGTGTGTGTGTGTGTGTGTGTGTGTGTGTGTGTGTGGGTGGGTGACCATGTTCACATGCCTTGCAGTGGGGAGCAGCAGGGATCAGTGGAGGCAGAGCGCTGACAGGTTGACCCATACCAAAGCCCTCTGTCATTACAGGGATCAAACTGTTCAAGGCCACAGACTTTCACTTTTACTCCTCCCACTGAAAAAATGCTGTGCCTGCCCTCCTCATGTACACAAGTAGAGTTATATGATCAGACGGTTCAAGGACCACGTTGGTGTAATTCTTGCCATTACTGTAGATGGTCCCTTTTTCCAGTAAATTGTGTGTGAATAAGTGTACACGACGCATGCTATAGTAGATCTCAGCCGCCGCCATTCATGTGGAAAACACTTTGTGAGGCTTGAAACTTGCCCTTGTGAAAATTATACAGATGCTTATTTTTGATAAAAAATACTGTATTACTCTGCAGCAACTTGTTGACAGTTTGCACATAGATATTAAATCTTTTCTACTTTTATGCTTCCAAGAAATTAATTTTCTTCCTTGGCTGCATCGCCGATGGCAAAACGTCTCTGAACATTCTCTGCAAGAAAATAAAGACAGAGGAGAACAATGTACGTTCCCTAAATGTCTTCTAAAGCCCTGTTTGATATAAATTACATTTACATGTTACTATTTTTTTTTCCAAATAGGATTTGAATGGAGTACAATTGCTGCCTGGGTTATGTACACTGGCAACGTTTTTTTTTGTGAAGGAAGTGCAACATTTTTGTATCACACAGAAGTTATGTGGAGATGGATGACGGTCGCAACAGACTATGGTTCACATCTTGTCTTTAGCACCGTGTGTGGTTATGTTTCGGCCCTGAAACATTGGGGTTTGGTTCAGTATTGTAAAATTATACAGCAGTGTGGCTCGTCCTTCAAATCAGCGTTGAATTTTTCTATGTTTAACCACAGACCACAAGCTTTGTATAACCACTACCAAGTTCTTTGAGAGTCTAAACATAACCATAAATGACATTAGTAATTGCTCGGTGATAAAACAATCTCAATAATTATATTGTATATTATATTATGAAAAAAATTGCCATGATAACGATGATAATCTGAGGAGTAATTTTTGATTAATGTATCTGGTCTGCATTCAGGTTAGCCCTCATCAGCACAATCACTCTATTCGGCTCCAACAATAGGGCTACGTAGCTGAATGTGTCGGGTCAAGATACACGTTGTTGTAAACGGAAAAAATGGGAGACCTTGAGGGAGTTAGATGTCCGCACAGGGTGATGAAATTGCAGCAAAGAGAGTTTGTACGACAACTGTGATTTGGAAATGGTTCAGATTCCTAAAGCTGCATAAACAGCAGAGCAATATCCATCGTAAAATACGCAGGCGATCTGTGCTGAGGAAGACGAGAAACACAACAAACCTTTTCCACCATTTGGGAAGGTCCCATCCCACTGAGTGTAGAGCAAGCCAGAATCTGCGCTCCCAAACTGCTAGCACTAGCACCCAAGCTCACACACACAATCTTGTAGTAACATTAGTTCAAACCCCAGCAGCAGACGTCCCTGTCTGTCCTTTCAATCATTACCCGATATGATAAGAGCTCGAAACACAGCAGGGACAGAGCGAGACATGACATGATGCCAGTTAGAATGGTGGAAGAATCGGGTTTCAAAAGCAAATGAAAGTAGTTGACTCTGGGTATAAAGTCCCAGGACAGGAAAACAGTGTTGACTCAGTGTTATGCTACTGATGTGTGGTCTAGCCAAACAGCAGTTCCTTACATGAGCCTAATAAGCATAAATGTTACACCGTGTTAGTTGTGGAGAATATCAAATTATTGATTGAAAAATGAATGATTGTTTAGAGCTATAACAATTTATGACTCATGCAGGATTCAGTCCTAAACTGAATTAAACCCCTTGAAATTCAAATGAAAATTCAATTCAAATGAGCTCTCTTGCTAACAATGTTAACCTTCAGTTTCACTCACCATAACACCATAACTGTGTGTATCCTTCAGGTCTATATGCTGAAGTTTTTTCCTGCCTCAATAATAGCATTAAATGTATATATAAATAGTTATCGATCATCAAACATCAATATGAGAAAATATTGGGAGAATATTTTTGGCTCTCACAAACACATGTAATGTATTTTCTTCCTCCTAAACATTTGCAAAGCTGTTTTAATTATGTTTTCCGGTTGTCCGTCCGTCCCATTCTCGTTCACTTGGACTCAAAGATGTACTGACTAGATTTTAAGTGGTCAAAGGTCACTGTAAACTCACAAAACACGTTTTTTGGTCTCACCTCTCAAGAATCAATACGCTAATTATGACATCATTTAATATTGTCAACTGCCACCTGAGATGGTTCCTACCAATGGTGTGAAACCATTGGTAGGAACGTGTATCATTCACCCATTCCTCATTACATTACTGAAAAATATAATTGGAGCAGCACTACACGTCCCTCAAAACATACTTGCCGATGTACATTTGTAGTATGTAAACATGATTTCCAAGAGAGCTGTTTCATGTTGGAATGTAACCGGATGACACAGAAATCTCAATGACTGGCATTTATGGAGACTGACGTGTGCCTCATTAATTTAACTGACAGGGACAATCTCCAGTAAAGGCAAGAAGTCAAAATTAGAATAGACTGGTACTTTGATAATGGCCTCCAGAAACAGATGAACGCATCAGATGTTTGGCAGTTGTTTGAGCAGTTTGTCTGGTGCAACGACAGAGTAACTCATATGTGTACAAACATGTTTGTGTGTACATGTTGTCTAACAGTAGAGGGAAAAGGAAGGTGCCTGTGGCGAGAAAGCATGTTTTCTCTCCTCTCTCCTTCTCTTATTACTGCTGTTTTGGCAGCTGACGCCCAGTAATGGAGACCTGGCTGTCAGGGAAATTTGTAGCTGTCTGCTGTAGCGCAGCTCTTCATTCCAATCAGCAGCTGTCAACCCAGCCTAGGCCGTTATTAATGACGGCCACTAACTGCCTCACAAATTCTCAGCACTATTTGAGAGCCAGCGTGAAATAAGGTTACACTCTCCCAGTGTGCTGCTGTGGGTTAATGGAGAGGTCTCAAATATCAGACAATTGTACAAACTACTTCAAAGCCTTCTCTCATTGTAAGGAGCTCAGGCATCATATAAAGATAAAGTTTTGTGATTGGTGAATGTTAACAATAATAAAACAACAAATAAAAGTTTTGTCCTTGAGAACAGTTCAGCTGTTGGAACAGTTTGCTCTTCAAGTCATTGTTATCGTGCTGATGCCTGCATCGTCATGTCAGTGTGTGCATTGCTGAAGTAGTCATCCTGCTTGACTGACTGAGATAACAGCATCATAAAAACTTCTTTATATCCTTGTATGGTCGAGGTTGCACTAATAGAATTGTGTGTGAGGCCATAAATGCGACCATGACAGAAAAAGCATGTGTTTGTCAGCTGTTAAACATGGTGCATGGGCATTCAGAACGGCACACTGGGGAACAGCTGCCGTATAAATCACTCACCTTTTGAAATGCTGTGATTAGCTCGCCGCCCTCACCGTCACTCTGTGGGTGAAGAGAGGAGAGATTCGGGGCGGGGAGCGGCTGACACCCAGGACATGACACCGCCTCTCAAGCTTGCTGCGCCACTGCTTCCTTTTGCACTTAAGGCAAAACGGTGTGGTGCGGCACCACCCAGATAAACACAAAGAATTTTACCACAAGCTACTTCTCTAGCCAGTTGCATTGACTCCCTCTTATCTTTCATCTGCGAGATTACTTATCCACCCATTTAGGTTGATGAGTTACACCACAAAGAAGATCGATGCTCTCGGCTATTATGGGCCTTGTAAAAGAGGGAAGATTCCTGTCCTGTGACAGGTAGCAATTAAGTCTAAAAGAGGTGTGACAAAGTCCCGGATTATCCTTGTCAGAGATCATAGCAAGGTACAGCATCTCTGCTATTTGTGAGTTGCTATAGAAGGATAAAATAGATGGAGTGGAGATTGTCGGGGATTATGTTTTTGTCTGACCTTTGGTTCACAGGTAATCCTTATCTCAGGAATCTCAAGCCTCAAAGGTGCGGCTGTTTCCTACCCTCATTCACAGGACAATCTTTCCATCCCTCCCCAGTCTGCAAAGGAATGTTCACACCTGTAGCACTTCACCCAAATGTGAAGTCTGTTGTGAGAATTCAGCCGGGCAAACCTTCTGCTAGCACATGATCACTCCTCAGATAACAAGCTGTTGTTTTGGCAACAGCCAGACTATCTGAGAAATGATAGAGCAAAAGAAGGAATGATAATAACAATAATAATAATAATAGTCACTGTTATATGAGGTGCTGGCGCCCCAGAGTCCTACGGCTGTTTGTGGTTCATTAAGACTTGTTCTCTCTGTCTGCTTTAGTGTTGAGCCACATTCCACAGCATGTTAAGTTGTTTGTTAGTGGCTGGGTCGGTGCAGCGGAGGTTGGAGAAAGGGATATGTGTGAGTCAACAGCTCCACTGATCTGAGTTGGAGAAAAGAGCTGTATGAGATACAGCTAACCGCTTAACCACCTGTCAATCCACACACTGTTACCACCCCGCCCTGTAGGCACATCACTGGGAAACCACTGACAATTACAGGATGCTGTAGATACTGTTTCGCTATGAGGTGGAGTGAACAGACCTTAAAGTATTCTGTGGTATTTGACTCACAGTGTCAGCTTTATGATTTAAGTGCCGTTGCGTCAGGCTCATGCCCCTCCGAGGAGTCATCTCCCCCTGGCTGGAGAGTGACAGGACAAGAAGTAGAAGCAGATGAACTCAAATCCAGATTCGAGAGGTTTTCTTTAAGATAATATTGCAGCAGCTTGGGGTTATTAACATCCCTCATGTTTGCACAAGACAGTCAAAGCTGAACAGTTCAACAAAAGGTTGCAGGAGCCTGAGGGCACGCTCATCCACATGTTAGAGAAAAGCATTAGGTCTAGTTTCATGTATTAGTTCAGTAAGTGAATAGTTGTCATTCGTTGTCAATCAATTTGACTGATTATTGATATGTAACAAATATAAGTGTGTGTGAAGTTTCCTGGTTTGCATTTTCCTTCTTGTTTGTGGTGTAATCACCGTCAGGCCTGTAACATGATCACATGTGTGAAGAGATGAAAGGGGAGAGTGATGTGACAGAAGGCCACAGAGCCTGAGGCAGCTTGGGGGGGGGGGCACTTCACACTCACTGCAATTCTCTGAATGTGGTGAACTTTTCCTTTGTTTGTCTCCATGCCTACACAGTCAGTACTGTGTGCTTTCCTCTGGCCTGTGCTTAGACAAATAGTGAACATCACTGCCTTATTCATTTGCGTCATGAATATCTGATGATTACACATTGACGGTTGAATTAATATTGACATGTTGATGACTACTAGCTCTGTTAGGCTGTACTACTTAGGCATAGGGGTGCTTCGAGTTAGAAGGCTAATGTCAGTATGCTAACATGCTCACAATGACAATGCTAACATGCTGGTGTTTAGCAGGTATAATATAGTCACACACCCCCCACCATCATCAATTCATCCTTTGGGGAACATGGATGTCTGTACCAAAATTAATGAAGACCCATCCAATAATTGTTGAGATATCTGAGACAAAACTAATGATTTAATCCAAAAACTATTTGATTCGTCTCTTCAAGCAAAGATTCCATGTGTCATAAAATCTCTATTTGGTTAGATTTGATGAGAGTGAATACAAATTGATTAATTTCAGTCTGTTCAGAGAGTAAAGCAGCTCCTACAAATGTCAACTGTAAAACATTAACTAAACTCATTCTGCCTAAACATATGAAGCTGACAGAAAGGTGCTATTTCAAAGACATTTATTTTAAGGCACAACAAAAGCTGAACAAGAAACAGAAACACGTCAAACAATTTAGATTAATCGAATGGATGCATTACACTAATCAAACAGTGGGTGTCACAGTATGTAACTGTAGTAAATTAAAAAACAACAACTTTCTTTGTGTTGTTGACCTTGAAAGCCAATATTTAGCCATTACATCTTGTTTTTGTTCTCTCCTAAAAAGCTTTTAGTGGATGAGTGATGATTACAGCTGAAACGATTAGTTATTTAATTGATTAATTGATAAAGAGAACACAAATCAGCAACATTTTTGATGATGTATTTATTGTTTTAGTCAAATTTCAAGCAAGAACTTTAAATATTCTTTGCTTACAGCTTCTAAAATGTGAGGATTGGCTGAATTTCATTGTCCTGTGTGACAGTAAACGGGATTTATTTGGGTTTTAGATTTGTTGTTCAGTGGAAACAAGCAATGTGAGGACACAATGTCTCCAGAAATTACATAAAAATCACTATTTTCTGACATTTCATAGATTAAACAATTGCAAAAAATAATCAGCAGATCGATCAATAATGAAAGTAAATGTTAGCAGCAGCCCTACTAATAATAATTAGTCTCTACTTGTAACACGAACACTGATTTATGTCAGGATTGGGTAAAATGACATTTTTTTCTAATTATGGCTGAAATTAGCTTCTGTATTGTTCCATAAAATATACAATAAATCTCTTACAGGCATAATATAGAAATGTATTTCTTTGTTAATTGAGTCACAGATTCTTCTCCAGAGCAAATATAAGCGATGCTAAGATCTGCTAAATCCATCAACCTTTGTGAGTGTAACCCCAGACTATCAGGGGAAATGGTAAACCTCACTTTTGTACATGTCAAAAAAAACCCATGATGAACAGCCATAAAGTCGCACAGCATTAAAAGTTCACTTTTCCCACGTCGCGCTGCCACAGTGTAAGGCATGTCTGCAGAACCACAAGACCATAACTCATGCACGCTCTATAAACTAATCACTTGCTGGGTTTCTGAGACCGTTTCATCTGTGTGCAGATGAAAAATCTGGGGTTGTGAAATTTACACTCGCTCACATATAAGCCGATTCTTGAATACTCTGTGGACAAAGAAAGGACATTTCATGAGGGAGCTGTTACATTCACAGAGGCACTGTTCTTCTGTGCACTTTTATGGATTTAGTTTCAGATTCATGAAATAAGACGCCTGTGTCTGGGTGTGACCTAGACAAGGGTGTCCGTAGGTGTCAAAACTGAACATCTGGGTGGCTGGGAAGTTGTTTCAGCTCAGGTCTCCAGAGGAAAAGCAGCTGTTAAAGGGCACTTTCTCAAAAAGACTGGCCTGAGTAACAACTGCTTTAATCTTTCCATAAACTCACATTGAAATTCACATTTTGGATCACTCTGATTGAATGAGCACCTCACAAATTGCATCCAGGCCTCATAAGGTTGTTTCAGCTCAGGACATTATTTGTTGAAGTGGATGTGTTTGACCTCACAGACCTTGTCTTCCATAGAAACACCAAAATGATGATGTGATGAAGTGATTTTGAAAAGTGTGTCTCACAAACACAGGCCGACTCTTTTGTCATTCACTCACCAGAACAAAATGTAGGTCATCGATTTATTCAGTGACACACTGGATTGTTCACCCTCCATGTGATGTGAATGGTGGAGCATCATTAGGGTCATGTCAAGTTTATTAGAGGGCCAATGTTAAATGATAGCCATGTTCATGTATCATGTAAATAGTTTAATAACATTTTGGAATAACAGATTATATCATCACATTAGGTTGAAGCTAACATTTTGAAGCTGAACTTCTAAGCCTGCAAAGTCACACTCAGAAAAATGGAAATTTAAACAACTTCAACATTTATAATGCCATGACAACTAGAAACACTCTGTTGACAAAAATCATGTGATATGGTCAAAAGCTCCAGAACATCTGCTAAACGGACCTTGGGTTGACATTATTTTGTCAAAGTTTCCCTGAACTTTTCAGAGACGAGAAGAAATGGTAATAAAATTACAGAAAAAATATAAAAAGGCAAAAATAAAATTAAGGCATTCAATTTTAGTCATAGCCTAGAAGAATTAGAAAAAGTCAAATAAAAACAGCCAAAATGGACGAATAAGGGAATTAAAGCCATAAAGAGTAAAGCAAAACAACAGGGTTTGCAGAAGGCGTTTTAAAAAGTGATAAAACCTGTCAGTAGGAGTTATCAGACTAATTCTACATTGTCCTTTAACTTTAGTTTTAAGACTGGATCTGGATCTCTGCCTATGTTTAAACTCATATGGGGATAAAATAAAACAAAAGAAATTAGGGTAAAACTCATTGTACTGTAAAACTTATCCACTGAACATTTAATTTAAAAGTTTCCTTAGCCCTTAGCTGTTTAAAATAAGCAATTACAAAAGTTATTTTAATCAATTTATTAACTACAAACATTAAAAATGTGTGCCACAGTAGCATATATGCATAAGACAGTGTATTATTTTTGTCATAGGCCTACTCCCAACTTTCACTTCAAATCCTCTGTGGCCTATGTAGCCTAAATTGGCTAATGGATAACTGCCAGATCTTAAAATCAGTTGTAAAATTAACAGGAATGTGGAATGAGGATAATGTGGCAGCTAATATGTCTCCTAATCCCTGTTAAAAGTGTGGTTATGATTAACCTTATTACAGCCAAGTCGTTTCATGGATTAGATCACATTATTACAGCCCACATTCTAAGATGGCTTCCTAAAATGCACTCCTATTAGTTTTCAAGAGTAACAGACACATTTATCATGCATGGAGCACTGTGTACTGTAGCTGTAGGCTTTCATGGCAGTGTCCATGACATGTCGTGCTGAAACAGGCTTTGAAATGGGGCACCCACAATTGTAGCAGCCTGTTTGCCTGACCGAGTGTTTTGGGGTGATGGGGCTGTTAAATGTGGGCAAGAAAATTGATCATGTGCAGCACAGCAGGCTGACAGAATGACACTGTGGAGATGAGGAGGAATATCTGTCCATTTTATACACAGAAAGAGAACTCTCAAACAAGAAAAGGAAACCATGGAAATTAACAATTTTGTGGCTACGCTATTAGTGGCTTTTTGGCTGGCAATGCTAAAGATGGATAGCTTATCTGACTTTAATAGCTGGCGCAGCAGCATTAGTGCTGAGCTGGAGCGAGGAGAGGAACAATACGGCACATTAGAGGAGCAGCCAGCACACGCCAGAAACTGCTCCAGACTTCTAATTAGCATTCATTAACAGTAGGGGAAAGAGCGATTATGGTCTTTAAGTAGTGCATTAGCTAATGTTGCTTTTTCTCATGTCAGCAGATTTAAATAGGAGGGGTGCGCTGCCACATCAGAGCCTCTGCTTTGTGCTGACTGGGAGGTTTTGGTTGATGTTTGTGATGACCTTAAAATACACTGCTGCTGTTTGTTTACACTAGTTATTACCGCTAACAAGGCCACAGGCTCAGTCAAACATGACTGACTGTTTGCTACCTTCACAGCTGCTGCGGGAGCTCAGTTGACTGTATGACAGCCATCACACTGTTTTCACGTTTTTATGTTGACTTGCTTGTTGGGTGCAGATGAAATGTAGCTTCCCATGTGATCTATGAGCTTGATTCTACACCACTGAATAGCTGCTCACATCTCAGATGCAGATAGTCAATAATGATATAAAAAGAAAAAGCCTTTCAGGTGTAATTATCAGACTTGTGATCTACAGTATAATATGTTTCACAAAACTTTACTTTCTGTGTCTGTCCTATTAAAAAAAAGTTTTTTCTATTCCTGTCAAGTTTTTGTTTTTGTGATTTGTGCCAGTATGGATATCATTTTTGGTAAAAGCTGAATATAATTTATTTAAAATTGTCATATTATCACTCAACAGTCCCTTAATAATAACATTATTCATTATTATTACAAGATATTAAATATTTAGTCTCTTTTAGCAGTGTTTTGGTCTTCAGTCTCCTATGGGAAATATCTGGCTTTCTAGCAGCTAAATGCTGCACTCTGTTCACCAGGTAGCTGCTGCTAACTCCTGTTTGATGCTCTGCAGGTGGTGCACAGTGGGTTTTTTAGATTTTTTTTTTTTCCTTCTGAAAATATCTGCCTGCTGTGGCTGGGAACAGGACAGATGAGAGCAGTAAGAGAGTATACAAACAGTACAGTTTCAGGCCAGAAAACCAAAACAATGAATTGAAAGAAGCTGTAAAGCTCGGTAGGGTGAAGGGAAACTGCAGAATTGATAATAGAGTTGTGAAATGGAAAGGGCCGCTGGTTCTGGAAGTGTTTTTCTCCGCTCTGTATTTCCATTTTCTTTCAGCAGTGTCCTCGTTCAAAAACAGCTTAACATGGGAAGACAAGACTCTATAAGGATCATACAGGTTTATGTTAGGACAACCAGCTTCAGTTATTTCAACTGCTTCTGGTAAATCATGTTTTTCTGTCATTTTGACATGGCAGGTGGATCTAAATGCTACAGTACCCATGAGCGTCAGATGAATCAGAGCAGTCGCAAATTCAAAACGCTCCATTGTTGCATTTGAGGAAAATGTGATAATAGTTGCTGAATTCAACCAAAGTTGACCCCAAAATCACTTAAACTGCAGATTAAAAAAGTCAACACAAAAATCTTTAGTTTCCATCACTGTTAGAATCACATGTGACAGTATTTTAAAATCAGGGATTGGATGTTTCTTGCTGAAATGCATCTTGGGTGTCATAGTCAACTTCACCCCCAAAATGTTTATTTACACAACCTTGTGCTTCTACTTCCAGAACCAGATATTTTCTAACTCATAAGTCATTTGTTTATGTTTTGGACTGATGATTGAACTGGGAGAGTTTCATGCTGAGACAAGCTCTAGACGAGCTGAGTCATGTAACATTGTCTGCGAATGAACACATTTTGGGTAACAGTATTTCTTTTCTACTGAAACTACTGAATTACAGTAAAACGTTGGCTATCAGGGCCCGGAGAACATCATTACAAGTAAAGTATGAAAGAGGAATAATCAAAACACCAGCATGCTGATCAATAACAGAATATTGTTTGTCCACATCTTTATTCTTATTATTTTCCTGAGATTGGCAGATGCAGAAGCTCAGTATTTTTTGTTTGTTTTCCAGAATCTCCTGTAGAATAAACTGTGCTGAACAAACAGAAGGTTCTGTTAGCTGATGGGTTTATAATTTCCTCTTACTTCATAATTGCAAATGAGGCAAAACTCAAACATTATTCAGCTGCCCTCTGTAATTAAAGCTTTATTCAGCCACAAATGTGCTTTATGCCACGGCATGTTTTATGTGGAGAAATCACAGTTAATGGCCTTTAGTGCTGACTTTTGCTTTGAGTTTATTCATCCACACCACATTTATTGAATGGAAGAATGAATGTTGTAGCTGTGCAATCTGATAGTGACAATATCATAATCGGGCTGTTGATATTGGCAGCTGTTTGAGCTTGAATAAACTGAAACAAACTCTCCTTCAGGACTGAAAAATTCAGCTGAAGTGTTGAGCTGTTCATGTGGGACTGTCAGCAAATCGGAGCAGCCTCGGCCAGAAGAGTGAGGAGTGAGAGAGGCTGACCGCAGGAACTGTGACGTCTAACAATAACATCCACACAAAAGACAAGTGATAAAAGAAATGTCACTCACTCAAACATGGAAGCCACTAAGGCAATAGCAAGGTGGAGTTTGCTTTCTTCCTTTTTCTTATTATCTTTATTGTTATTACTGCACCGGGCAGTCAAGGTTCACTAACAGAGCACACTTAACCATGTATCCTGTCACACACGCTCCCACCTACCTACCACCACACACACACATAACTCTCTGTCTCTCTACCAACACCAGCCCTGCTCTGTGTGCTCTGCTAATATTGACTCTCCTGACTAACACTGCCTCTATTGAGTCAAACACAGAACTGTTTGACTAGAATTAGAACATCATTGAGATAACAGCCATGGACCTGTCCAGGCTGGAGCGTTGGTGCTAATGTAAAGCAGAGTAGGAGAACTGCTGCTGCTGATGAGTGTCACCGAGCAGGCTGAAGCTGCAGAGGTGGACGTCGCAATCTGGTCCCCACACAAATGTTTTCTCACTCTGCGACTTTTATCACCGATGCACAATAACAGCCACTTGTGAAATGTCTTCTTGTGAAATCGCACACAGTGTTCTGTCATTAAGCTCATTGAGTCCTCTAGGTGGTAAAACAGGCTTGTCAGTGGGGCCATTGTGTCGTTTTGTGTTTCTGTGATGACACAAAATGCTGTCAAACTTGTTGGCAGCACGAATAAAAGCCTGCGATGTGTGCCAAAGCACGTTTTTAATCTGAATGCAGGTATTAAATTCTTATCTTCGGTTACACATTGCTGCTATAATGTTAACAGCTCTAGCCAAGCATAAAATACACACATATAAAGAACACACAGATAAGAAAAACCTACTTGACTACTCACCACATGCAGGCCTACTCACTGACTTTATCTCTATGACTCTCACATTTCAGACTTTGGTTCTGTCTGGAATCACCTCCCTATTCACTATATAGTGCACTATATTTACACTCTGCCTTTGACAAGTGTCAAAATCCTGATCCACTATATACTAAGTAACCTAGTGGAACGACCAAATTGGCATCAGTGGCATGTAAACTACTATGTCTCATTTTATGTATGCAGAATTACAGTTTTGCGACTTGACACCTGTTAGTGATGATGACGCAAAAGGACAAAGATTGGTTAGAGTCTGAAACCTTGATTTACTGCTCACTAAAGAGTAAACACCTGTGGGTCTACAACGTAGGGAGGGGTGACTGAGATAGAGTATTGCATATTTTAGTCTGCGGCTAAATTGACCGTTAGCTAACAACCTTACAAAGTTTACAATGAAAATGATTTCAAAAAGAGGGAGACAAAAATAGTGTTGATTTTGCCGACTGACGCAATAGAATTTATTAGCTGTGGCTAGCTTGCTAAGTAAGCTAATGTTACTTCCATGTGTTGGCTGAAAGTGCTGTCTTCAGCGGAGTTTCTAATGTTTCCAACTGATTGTATTTCCAACCGATTTCTTTAAAATGAGAATCTTAAATATGCACATGACAGCGTTATGATATTGTCCTAAAAGACTGAGGCTAAAACTAGCAGGTCACAGGCAAAAGTCATTGTTGTCACCAGCTGGTGATCCATGTAAAAGACATGGAATTTCTTTCACAATTTTTTTTATATTGCAGTGTTGAAGCAGTTAGTCCCAGAATTATAAATTGAAGTTTTTTTATTTAAATGTAAAGCTGTTCAGCCTCTAAGCTGACGTACTTTCAGACAGTAACGCTTCCACTTTTAACATTACAAGAGGCTTTTAGGATGAGGACTAACCAATGAGTTTGGTGAACCTAACACTGTTTCCGGTAACGTTGGCTGGGGTTCTCTGATAGCATCCAGGATCAGCTTCCACACAGAGGGGAATACTACACAGCAAATGTGGTAGTTGTTAACCTGTAAACCTGCAAACTAATGCAATTAGTCAGTAATGTGTTCCTTGGTGTTGGAAGTAATGCTCAGTTACTGCTGTAGGTAAGCTAGATAGCTGGACTTAGCTTAGCTGGATTTAGTTTTGTGGCTTACATTAGAGCAGTTAAAAACAGTGTTTAATCCACTGCTTACATTTTTGCTCTTATGTTTTTGGTTTAAATCCTCTGAACTTTGAATACAAGTTATAGCTTAGCAACCTTGTTGACATTTGCTAAGCTATGATGGGACTATCACTGTCTGAGGGAGTGGTTTTTGGCTAATGAAAGCAGAAGTCAATTCTGCAACAATTTTTCATCATGTTCCCGTGAATCATATCTCACTGTGTTTAACTGATGCACCATGTTGTGCCCAGCCATGTGGGTCGTAGGCAGTGCATGTTTGTCAACCACATGAAAGAGGAAGAGCTGAATACAAGGCTGCTGCAGATGGCAGTACAGCAGTCTTTTCTGCTTATGTGGTTTCATTTTATCCCTACAGGTCCTTATGGTATTTTGAATTGCCCTGGGTTATGTATTCACTTGGTCATGTAAGCTAAATGAACCATCCATAATGTAAATGAGAAAGAAAGAGGGAGATTGAGAGAAAGACAGGGATGCAAATGCAGTAGTGCCCCTGGTGTTGGAAGGGAAGAGAAAGAGATGTCAGCGTTTTCCCACATTTCACTTTCAAATGAGCCACAGCTGACTGGAGTCAAACCTTGGCACTGCATATACCAAAGAGTGTAATTACTTAGCAAAAGATTCAACAATGCGTGAATTAAAAGTCAAAAAAAAAGTCAAAAGCATCTCAAATGTGGTTTATTCTGTAATTTATATGAAAGGGCTTCTCATCCTTGTCTTGGATGTGCATGAAGAGAGATGATTCAACAGTCCCTGCTCCATCATTTACAGAGTTGCTGACTCTCCCTGACTGGCTGGCAGGAGTAATGTGCTTTAGTGTTTATTGTGGTTGAACCTCCAGCCCCACTTCTTCTACCCCCCTTGTCCCACAAAAAGTCCCAAATGCACTGTTTTCCATTTAGCAGACAGAAAGCACACAGGTTGTGTTTTGAGTGCAGAATAATTACTGTTGGAAATTCTTGTCTGCCTGTTCAGGTCACAACACAAGGTAACCACATAACAGCACTGCTGCTGTCTGCACTCCATCTCATTTCAATCAGTAATTACCCGGCATATTTGCACTTGGCACGGCGAAACATGATGCAAGTTATTTTGTGTCCTCGATGAGAAATATTTTCTGGCATTTCACTGCTTCCAAAATGTTACAGCCAATTTGATATTAGATAAATATTTGAGCTGGCATGCAATGAAGCGTATGTCAGATGAGCAAAAAGCACTGGCACTATGGATGCATTTAGCTGCTCAAAGGGAGGAAAAAGACAAGGGAGAGGCCTTGTCTGTTCTCCATTAGAATCCACTCAGTTCTTCCACAAACAGAAAGGATGCTAGCCAAACAAGCTTATTCAAGGGGGTTCTGTGTGGACCGTGTTAGCTCAGCAAATCCAGCTCCACAAACATGCTTCAAAGAATCCTGCTATCTCCACAGAGCCTTTGATGTGGGTATTGATCATGCAGCGGTCTGTGAGAAAGAGGGATGTAGTGGAGGTTTAGTATTCTGTTCTGGCTCAGACAGAATAGATAATAGCAAAAACATGCACTCCCATCACTCCGCGCTGTGTTTCAGTTATGACAGCTGCACAACCATTTTCTGGCTCTGAGGTAGATGCGATTAGGAGTAAAAGACAAGGGAAGAGTAAATCAGATCATTTGCCCTGAGGACAGGTCACAGCACATTATGTTTACCACAGTGGAGGAGCCCAAGCAGAATCCAAATAAAGTCAAAACATGAGTTGACAGAGAAGAGCACCACACCTCCAGGTGACGGTATACACAGTCTGAGATTTGTGTAATCACCTCGAAAAAGTGTTAATGCATGCTATTAATGCATAAGTTCACCTCATTGTCAGGAGGAAAACAAGTCCGAAAACACACATTTTTTGCTAGTTCCCGGTGTCGCAATACAGTGGCAAGACAGGCAAAGCAAACAAAAACAAAGCCAACACTTCCAGCATCACACAGTTACGCTGTATGCTATAGAAAGACAAACAAAGTCTGTTCTTCTTAGCATGGTAAAACAACCACCCACAGCCCTGCTCCTGTCTCACACTGAGACCATTAGTCACAATGATTTCTCTGCCAGCTGTCCTGGTGTTTGCTTAAGCTAGCCTCGCAGGCAGGTTGAGCCTCATTTGAATTCTCACTTAAGTTTATTAGGCATGCGCTGGATCATTAGTATCCAGTAAGGCCCATGCAGATGTGTTCCTCAGGTAATGTTCAAATGCACATCTGAACGGCCATTCATCATGTGGATTAATGCACCATGAAAATAGCATGCTCTGTGAATTATATGAACCCACAATCATCCAGTGTTTTTGCTTCTTGCAACAACTGTCCCGTTCACCCTGTCAACACCACTCGCAGCCAGCACTCTAATCTTATTTGTGCACATGGAGGCTGTAATCTCACCCTTGATACTCATACCTGGGCTTGTGTGATAAAAGTTGCTGCTTTATTAGAATGAATGAACTTTGCAACTTAGCCATATCTAATGAATTAAATAACAACTCCTTAATGCACCATGAGTAATCGCCCACCATTTACAAAGTGCAACGTGCAAGGCACTGGATCAGAGAAGTAGTGTGGCAGACTATTTTAAGATAAACAGCTGATGTGTGCATTCAAAGAGGCTTTTGTGTTTGTTTTTGCGTAGGGGTTTTTGTGTAGAGACCTGACTGAGCGTTATGCGGATATGAAAATCATGGGGTGCTATTTCACCCTCTTCCAAATGCCACCTATGATTGTTCACAGATAAGCCAGTTCCAGTGTGAGTAATTTGCATGAAAGCATTGGCAGGACAAAGGTTTGAAATGCCATTCTCCTTCTCTCTGTAGCGAACACGGACTCAGGATATCAGTTTAGCAGATTAATAAAAGGTGTTATTGAAGCTCATTTATTCTTTGCACTTGCAGAAGTGAAGGTAGAAGATTCATGTGATGTGAGAAAGTTGAGTCAATATCCCCCACATTCAATAACCATTTAGTCATTGTACATCACGTGGCATTGTAACATTGTCAGTACAACCATTTCTGGCATCTCTTCTCCTTTCATTTCATCAGCAAACTGCTTGGAGCGCCGCTTAAATAATCAGCCAACTGCACGCAAAGCCTGGTTACGCCGCAGCGTTAACTAGATGAGATCAACCACTTGTAAAAAAGCAGTCAGATTTTTCTATGAGGGACACATTGTGGTTACAATGAAAGTGAGTCAACGGAAATCAGTCATGGCATACTGTCATCTGAGTGAGGACACAGCCAGCTAAACGTGCAGCCAAGCCACATATACTGGGCAAGGAGAATACACTCAACTGACAGCTGCAAGCACTTAGTGGGCTGCCAAGAACAAAGACAGGCAGGAAAAAACACTATTCAGCCCAATTTGGATATAATGAGCCTACACAACAATGGCGTCCAATATTTTCAATAAGAAGTCAGTCATGAATTGAATTGCGTTTGTCAGAGGTCAGCTCTCTCTGTGTTGATGTGTAACCACAACAAGCACAAGGACAAATGGATTCCTCATTACAACTTGAGCTCGAAATGATAACTTGGATGCGAGGAAATGAAATGGACAGAGACAGATTTAACATCTGTTGTAGTCATCTTTGGGAAAAATTTATCAACTGCGTAAAGTAAGAAATCAGATTGGCGAGATGTATCCTGTCTGACAGACTCTGAGTGGAGCAGCTAAGTGACATAAAAGCAGAGCAGGAGGACGAGGACGAGGAGGAGGAGGAGGAGGCAGCAGATGGGATGAGGTGTTCTGAACCACTAACCACATGCGCTTAAGGGTCAGAGCAATTCTCATCCAATGTGCTTCTAAACAGCTGAAAAAACCAAACTTTACCTCCGGGTGCCTCTGCGAGTTTGTGACTCTTTGACCCATCTGCTCGTCACAGCCGCACTGGCAGAAAAGAGAGCGTGGGAGCTTTTACCTCTTATTAACACTGAACACGCTGCCTCCGCTGTGCATGTTAGTATGCATCAAGGCAGAGGAGCGTGAGGTGAGCAAGCAGTGAAGAGGAGCCCTGCAAAAAAAAAAGAAAAAGAAAAAGAAAAAAAAAAGCCAGATGAGTCCCAAAAGGCTGGGAGATGGGCTGAATGACAATTGACTGGCTGTCAACAATCATCTATATTCGCATATCTCTCTGGCCCGACACATTTAGCTGGCAGACAGCCACGGCCTTGACATACGAAGATGTAGTGTACAAACCCTGCTCAGAGCTTTACTTTGGAACGCTCTGCTTTCATGCAGTATTTACTTGTGTTTCCCACTAATTGACTTGCATTGTCAAGGATTGTTATCGTCTACACTAAATGAAGGCAAAAAACCTTGTAATGAGTTCTGGTTTAAAGGACAGCTGTGGCTGTGATTGAGGTACTTGCTTCAACATGCCCTTCAAATCAGTAACCATTCAGTTGTTATGATACAGCTTTGGAGGCAACTGAAACCGCCATCATACCTCAGATGCCCCACACAGCCAAGTATAGAGTGCCGCTGGATAGGGTTACACGTTCATCACACCTATTTAAACTCATGCCCAGTTTTTACAGCCTGATTCAGTACAGCATGTTAATCATGTAAGCAGAAAGAGGTCATGAACCGACTGCTCAAGTCAAATTTAACAAAACAAAATGGCAACTTTAAAGCTGTTATAATCAAATTTTTTACATTAATAATGGATCAAATGACTGTATGATGATGTGAAAAGTGTCACTCGGTGACGAACCTAAAGAAAATCATCATCCAGATCTGCATATATAAAGGTATTTTGCTCAGGAGTCGGTAGAGGCCAAAAACAGAGCTAAAAGTAGAAGAATATTGAAGTAACAGGCATCAGATAGACATAAATACAACTTGAAATTAATACTCAGTGTCTGCAGGATGTGTACATAGGCAGGTCACCATATCAACCAGACATCATGTGATATGTGTGTTGAAAGCTTGTGTTGAAAGCTTGTTTTGTGCCCCCAAGTGACCACAAAATCAGTTATTGCAGGTTTAAATAGGCTTATCAGTGACTAAAATAGTGTAGAAAATATAATTTTGATCAGATAAAACTTGAGGAAATGATCGTATGACATATTACAATGATATTTTGAATCACTGAATTATGAATGGCCCTCATCAGCATCATAGATTGGTGTGAAAATTATTTTATCCTGCCTGTGCCAAAAGGCAGCTTAAGACCTCTTTATCAGAGTCATTCAAGCAAAGAGTCAATAAAACATTGCAATTAGGCTTGCTCTTTTAAAATGTGAGATGGTCTAATTGACTGTGTGTATTCAAGTAGAACATCAGAATTCCCTCCAGCAAGTTTAATAACACTGATAAGCGGCACGCTGTATAATCATGAGCTTGAAGCCCTGAAATGTAGAATGTTGTATTCTTACCATACAGTTGGATGAACAGTGTTGTCTTTAAGACCCGGTTTATGCTTATTGCTCGCCTGTGTGTGTAGTTTTCGTTTATTTTCCACAAGTGTCTCTTTGAAACTGGTAATGTTGATCAGGGGCTCAACTGGAGTTTCATGATAACATCTTTATAATGCTCGCGCCACTTGGTTGTGGAGGGCTTGCAGTGAGGAGCTGGGGATAATAGTGTGGTGCAGCACATCAAACAGAGCCTGGTCAAAAAGCAAAGCACTCAATATCTCATAGGAGTGAATTTAATGGCCACTGGTTGCTCTGGACTCTTGACCCTCTCCAAGAGGCTCCATGTTAGTCACTCTCCAGTGCTTTCCAATTGAAAGCCAGCCAGACTGGTAGTAGATGAGATTTCAACTGTCTACTCAAAGCCTGGATGACTGTACCACTAGCTTTAGCTGGTCATTACATTGTTGATGCTCAGCTGATAAGAGACAGTGAAACTGGACATAGACATTTTAGTAAGTTTGAGTTCTGCTAGATTAGTTTTCAAGAATAGGACTCTCACACTCGTGGTTGCTGTGGTTTGAAATGCATTTCAGATTGTGATTCAATCAATAGAAATACTACATTATATATGTATAATAAAATAGCATTTTATGTGGTATGACATGATTAAAAGGCAAAATATATTCACTATCATTACCCAAATTATGAAAAACACAAATACAGTGGTGGAAAGTAATTAAGTGCAAGTTTGAGGTATTTCAGTACCTCAATTTCATGCTATTTTATATATTTAATTTAAATGTCACATTTTATTTTCAAATTACAATTTCACAAATTTCTCAAATCAGTGATTTCATTATCAAATCTCTCTTTTCAGCTTCCTGACAGTGAGAGATAGACAGGGGGGGGGGTGACATGCAACAAAGGGCAATGGGTCAGACTCAAATCCATGAGCCACTGCGGTTAGGACTAAGCCTTTGTGGTACGTGCCCTAGCAGTTGAGCCACAAGTCACCCCTTCCTCTGCATCTATATTTTTTATAGATTATGTATTCTCCACATCAGTATATGACATTAAAAGTAGCTCCGCCTTCAGCAGCTACAAATTGCTACTTGCACAGTAATTTGTCATTAAATACAATCCAATAATACAACAATTATTAACATTTCATTAATATTTTGTCACCTAACGAATACTTTTATTTTACTTCCTCCTTTTACTTCTACTAAATTATGAATGCAGTGTTTTTAAGGGTAGTATTGCTACTTTTACTTTTCACAATAATATTGAGAACCTTTGTTCTCAATATTTTTTTTTCTAACATTCCTCCATTGACCTTTATCCCTTTGTTTGCAGACAACTGTCAAAACAATAGATATAAAAAAACCAAAAAAAACAAGCAGTTATGACCAAACTAAGTCACGAACCAACCACAAAACAGTGGAAGCCAGGACACACTCAGGCATTTTAATTCTTGGAGCTGACTCGGCCTCAAGGCAGCCAACCAGCCTAATTTAATATGGATTTATATACAAGGTGTCTTGTTTAACATAATGAATATCTAATCAAGCATGAGTACAGGAAAGCAATTTCAGCAAAGTAATTGAAAGCAGACTTTGTTTATATGACAGAGAATATTGCCACACTCTTGGCACAGGAGAGCTCTAACTCAACATTAAATCTCCTTTCAAGCGTCATTTTAAAATAAAAGGGGGGTTTCTCCAAACCCATCGACAGTGTTGTTGACAGCTAAGGATTTGTGATTGTTTAAAGCATCGCAGAATTGGTCGTTGCAACAAACACTTAAATTTTGTGCTTTTCTTCAGAGAATTAACATTTCACGTTATATTGCTAACATGCATAAAGACTAGTGGGGTATGAGGGATGCACTCCTATAACCGTCAGGCATCCAGTGCCTCTTATTCCTGCAGTGAGACTGAACTCATGGTCAAGATTTATAATGTACTGCTGTCCTGTGCTGCCATCTAGTGTTCAGAAATGATCCTGGCGATAGTCGTCTCATCTTCTGCACTGTACCGTCAGTTTTGCATTGTGTTCTGTGTATAAAGACACACACAACAAAGTGATGCTTCAGAGGAATTTTATTCCTGCGTGTACATTGAAAGCAGGGAAGCTCAGTTTTATATGTAAAGACAGAAATTCACAAAGAACTGGATTTTTCAAACTCTATTTGAAACCCAATATAACTCACTGATCAAGAGACAGAAACAGTATGTGAAAGACAAAAATCAGTTTTGTGGCAGCTTCACAATGAATCCTCATGTGCCAGGTAACAAATGTGACTACACACAAATGTGCAAAGACTCTCTTCAGCCGCAGGGTCACAGCAACTAAATATTTGCCAACATCCACGACTAAATCAAGTAACACTTGTTTTTCTATTGGTTCAAATACAACATATAAAATATTTTTACAAAATAGCTTTGGTGACCCATGTATATACACTTCTGCATATATAAAAAAAGTGTGGAAAAATGTTTAAATATTATCACTAGAGCTAAATATAAAAAAGTTAGACTATTGCACAACAGCCAGGTGAGGATAGTGAGAAGGGGAGTGATCACTGGAGCAGCTGTCAACTGCTTTTAAGGTTTTCTCCGCCTGTAAGAGAGAAAAGAGTCAATCAAAAACTCCCAACTGTGTACAGCAGAGAAAAATAAATGTAATATTCTCAGATACGATCTGTAAGGACATTGGCTTACTTGGTGATCCCATGATGCTCAAAACCTGGACCCATGTTTGATCCAGCTCTCATCTCCACGGCCACAGAGCACTGAAGAAAAAAAGAAGAAAAAAAAAAAAGATAAATTGGGGCCCAAATCTTCTCTGAAGAGTTGGAAAACTACATGAATCTGAATAAGAATGCCAATTTTAGCAATAACACAATGACGATAAACACTTTGTTGTTTAACATTTGTTTATGCCGTCAGTGTCGGTGTAATGGTGAGAGTGCTACATAAAGTGGCATGCAAACAAAACAAGCATTTGATGACATCACGTTATAGTCCAAAGTCTTCATTAATTAGTGGAGGAAAAAAGATCATAATTAAACTAATTGTTGTTTGTGTTTATTTCTCATGTTTTGACCTAAATATGTTTCTCCATTAATATTAGAAACTTTCAAATATGACTCATTGTATCCAGTCTTATGATTTTAAAACTGCAACAAGAGGCATATGTTTGGGTGTGTTTTAGGCTGGCCACCTTTACCTTCCAAACTCAAGCAAAGTCAAGTTCATCGCATTATCCGCCTTTCTAAAGACACATGCAATGGTAATTTATAATATTATAATTTTACCCTTGTCTCCACATCAGTCCAAGCTCCATCTGCTCGATCTCCGCTGGCTGGAGTGCCTTCTGATGATTTCCTCTTGCGGCTTCAAAGACAAATGTGTAGTGACAAAAAAGATGTTAAACATCATCATAATATAAATATTATAACAGCTGGTTTACCAGCACCTATTAACCTGCAGTGATCAGCTACCTGGAAACTGTGGTGAGCTCCTGTTTCAGAGTCTCGATGTCAGTGAACTGGACAGCTTGTCCTCCTCCCCTGGTTTTAATCACCTCACCCTAAAAAAAAAAAAAAAAAAAAAAAAAAAAAAAAAAAAAAACTTTTATTAGTACATCAACCAAAGTGAAAATTCTGGTATTATCTGGTTACTCATTTTTTCCACATAAAACACAGTGAGTTAGGTGAGGTTAAGTGCAGCATGTGGCATTTATCTATAACAGAAGTAACATGATCTCTTCATATGCAGCCACTGACGAGCTCCGTGTTTTATGGACAAAGACAAAGACAAAGACAAATAGGTGAAAAACCATCAACGACTTCTAGCATCAGTTTCTGTATCTACTGAACCTGGATTTGACAAATGTCATTTGCTACTTTCCCAAAAAGAAAACAGCATAAACATGATGTCAGACAGAGTGATTTGCTGTTTGATTTTATTTAATTACTCATTCAGGCAAAGCATTTTATTCGTTAAATTTGTCTAATACCCTGTTATAGCTTACTTACCTTAATAAGTTTGGTCTGTATCTCGCCATCAGAGGCGACCTCCTGGTGTGTCAACACATATCTGTCACACTTCGACAGGGCCTTCTCGCTGGGTGCAGACACCTGGATGGCATTGGGGATGACAGGCTGCAAAACTGTACCCAAGTCCAGGCTGGAGGCGGGTTTATGGTCCACCCACTTCTCCCCGCCAGCAGACCGGGAGCGACGGTGCAACGGGCGTACGGGTGTCGCCGTCTACTCAGATCAGCAGAGTGGGGAAGCAGCAGCAAAGAGGGGAAAACAAACCAAAAAAAAAAAAAAAAAAAAGAGTCAAATGATTACACCAAAGATTAACAAAGATATCTGTCCTGAAACTGCTAAATGGCTGAGGATACTTTCACTTGTAGGAACTGTCAGATAGTCCAGTTAATCATAGGAGGGAAAAATACCTTGATCAGAAAGACCAGTTTTCACTTTCACTTCATGCTTCTGCCTATAGCTAACTCACTGACCCTGTAGAATCTCTCAATTAGGTCTAGATCAATCGTAGGGGAAGGGAAGTGGGCTTCTTCCTCCTCTCTAGCCCAACACAGAGCTCTCCTCCTGGCCCGGCTGGCTGAAGGTGCTGCTGGAGATTGAGTTCTCTTGGGCGTAGTAGGTGAATGGTGACCCAGCTGACTATCCTGAGCTGCCCGCTGCTCCCATGCAGAGATGCAGCTAGCCACAGACAAAGAGCTACTGGTACTGTGGACTGGACAGGCAGGCCTTAGGCTTGTCTCAACTTCCTCAACTCTAGTGACGCTGAATGACTCTGGCTCTGGCTCTGACTCTGACTCTGGCTCTGGCTCGACACGGGGTGAGACAACAGGGCACTGGGAAGCAAAGTGCCAAGTCTGCACAAATACATAGTTAGATACAGTTAGTAATAGACACAAAAACCACATGGCAATTAAATGTTACAGTAGGAGGTGGACTAAGGTCTGTCTGTCACTGTCTAATATATAATAATATAATCAATTACAACAGCTCTGAAATACTTTCTACCTTTGGAGGAGGTAAAATGTTTCATTTTCAGAGACACTGTGTGAAAGAGTGGTACTATTTTTAGAACTCAATTAATTAATTAGTCAATAATTCAATTCAGTCAATCAATCATTTAAATTATTGTTCAAGTCAGAATACCAAACATTCGATGAGTAGACCTTCTCAAATGGTTGAATATTACATTACATTAAATTAAGTATTTTTTGCGTTAGGACTAAATCAGACATCTCATGATGCGCCTAATGTTATGTAGACCAACAAATCTAATTAAATTAATAATCATTAGTTATAGCCCTAATTATTTTGATGTGTAATGTATGTAAATGTGAGTTAAAAAAATACCACCACCTTTAAATAAATTTCAGTGTATTGCTGAAATAATTTACAACTCTGTTAATCAATGAAATTAGTATACGTTTAAAATAAGTTTTAAACAAAGTTTAAGTCATTTATCAGATAAAAATCGGTCAGCTCCTGCTTCTTTGAGGATATGCTGCTTTTCTGTTTTATATAATTGAGACATTAATAAGACATTTGAAGATGTCACCTTGGACTCTGGGTAGTTGTGATGGACATGTTTTGCTCATTTCTTACATTTTATAGACTAAATGATTAATAAAGTTAATTGAAACATTCATTGCAGGAGGGTTGAATCAACACTTCTGTGACATTCTCATCAGAAATATAAAAATGTTTTGTTTCACAGGGTTAGTTATTGCTACCAGATTAAAACATTGGATTATATTATAACATGCAGCTGTTGATGATAATGTGTTAACTGCCACTGCAGTAGGATTTGTAATGTTGGTCCACTCAGTGGTGTATTGGTTTGTACAGAACAGTAGCTGTTCACTTAGAAGGGACAGAAAAGTGTTAAACTACATTATAGTTGTCATGTCGTCTAACAAGTAACAAGTTAATTAATCAGGGGCTGGGCTATTCCACATGTGCTTCATCAAAACATACAGGGACAGGTGAGGGCGAGGCCGATCTCTTTGCAGGCAGGCGTTCCTCTCTGGAAGGCCTCTGAGGCTGAGGCTGAGGCTGAGTCTGACGTGGTGGAGGATCAGGACGGCCTGGAGTCTTGCTCTCTGTCACGATGGCCTTGAGCTGCTTCAGCTTCTCGTCTTTCACCCAGAGCTTGTTCTGCATCTCCAGCTGCATCGCATTTACGCGTCTCTCCTGCACAGCAAGAGGCATAATGTTGAAGTGAAACACTTCTGACTGCATAAATGATTGCTGGCAAAGCTGAGCCATGACAAAAATAGCCAAAGGCAGCAGACAGATTGTGCTACACAAAGAGGCTATAGTAAACAAAAGGCTACCTAATTCAATAACATCTGTGTTATAAGAGGGGTAACTCACACATTCTTTCTCCCACTTATGCTGGGTGTCAGAGACCACACCGTGCATGCGCTGCTCCATGCGTCTCTTCTCAGACAGCTCCCTGTGCAGCCTCTGCTCTCTGGTTTCCAGCTCCTGCCGCAGTGAGCGCTTGTCATCCTCATAGATTTTAGTTGTTTTCTGCAGGATGTCGATCTGGAACAGGGCCATGTGAGACCATTTGAGAAACTAAACATCATATCTACATACAGCACTCTTGAGGTAGTTTGGATGTTTTCGTTTCTCACCTTGTGCTCTTGCATCTTGGTTTTCTTCTCCAAGCGTTCGATCTCTGCCTTGTTGGTCTGGATGACTTTGTCTTTCTCAAACAGTTTGCCGTTTTGTTCATGAATGAAGTTGTCTTTGGAAATTAGGTTGCTGTCCAGTTCCTGAAGCATAGACTTCATCATGTTGGCTAAAAATCATATGAAGGAGACAAAATGTAAGACATAAGAAATCAAATTCAAGTTTTACTGTCAAAGCTACAAGGTGAGAGTTGAGCTAAAATGAGGAGGCACCTGCTTTGTTGTATTCATCAATCATCATCTGCCTGATCCTGTGTCTGCTCTGCAGAGTTTCGATCAGCCTGGGCAGGGTGATGTCATCGTGAGGATCGGTCAGCTCAGAGGAGGGTAGCGGTGGGAGGCTGTGCACCAGGTGGGTTATAACAGAGGGCACATCTGCAGAAAGGGAGAATTAAAAAACTCCAAAAAGCCATTTTGTATTTTAATAAGCATACAAAATATTCCATGGATGAAACATTTATGAAGTATTGGCCGCATTTTCAATACAGACATTGTTCAAAATAAGTATTGGCAGTATTGACCCAAATGTAAAACACAATGCTGTATACTTTCATAATAAATTTGTGGACTAATGTTATTATGTATTAATTTAAGCTGAAGGTTGGTTTGACATGTTTGCTATGTTTTAATGAAATAACTCATCTTTATGTTCCTTATTTATCTAATGTGAAAATGTATTTAAATGTTAATTATATCTGCCTGTGTTTAGAGTGTAAATATAAATCAGGCTCATCTTACAGGGTAATTTAGAAAAGCGTCATAATTGACCTGTCTCGTTTAGCAGATTTGGCTTATATGGTGTATGAATCTTACCCCTGTCTACTGGACCGCCTCGCTCCTCCAGCTTGCGAGACAGTTCCTCTTTAAAGGCCTGGTTTCTATTACGGCGGCCAGGAGTGAAGCCACAGATGGGCCTGTCCACTGGCCGAGCTATCTCCACCTCCTGGGTCATCTCTGCGAACCGCATCACCAGCTGAACAAGCAGAGCGCGTCTTGTGAGTCAGACAACAAACAACTTACAAGTTCATTAAAAGGACCAGTGTTTAGGATTTAGGGGATATATGTGTTTTCATTCATGTATAATCACCTGAAACTAAGAATCATAGTGTTTTTGGGTCCTTTTCCATGGAGCCCATCATGTTGCCCCACCATGTTTCTACAGTAGCCCAGAATGTACAAATCCTACACACTGGTCCTTTAAAAACAAAAAAGTATGGTAAAACTGTGGAATGAACCTACCAATGTTTCCTCGTAGTCGTCAGCTTTGGGATTGACACAAACAACCATTTTGACTTTTCCCTCTCCATCAAAGTAGTTCTTGAACAGATGGGTTACTTTAGAGTCTCTGTAGGGGACCATCTGTGGAAGAAAACTCACATCAATTACGTGGTTGATCAGTGAATAGAATGAGTGTTCAGCTTTAGTTTTGTAATTCATACCTTGTTTGTGCCACACATCTGGTTTTCTCGAAGTATCTCAATGCATGTCCGCAGAGTCAGCAAAGACTGATTAATGTTACCTGCAGAGGGGAGGCTGTTAAATCCCACATGAACCTCGAGGGTAAATGGTAAAACCAAATCTTGATGGTCGGGTAACAAACCTGCTTCACGTATACGAGTGCCTTCTGCCCCCGTCCTACCAGTGCGCTCACTTCCTGCCAAGTCTACGAGGCACAGCTGACTCACATTCACCTGGCTCTTATCCTGATAAACCACATCAAAAAAACAGTTAAATATCAAAACTGGTGCGTATAATTCATCCAAATGTGAATTATAGAGCTGCACTCAACTCTGGGACCAGAAATCTGGTTTCAATTTAAACTGACCTGGAGAATGTTATCGCCATCTGCATCAAGAGGAGCCTGAGCCAGTTTAATAATGAACACACTGTGGGAGCGGCTGGACTCTCTGTTCAGCCGGGTGTTCGCAATCTTCCTCTTCTTCTGACCTGGAACGACACAGTATAGGCAACTTTTCAACCATGTTAACTGAGGGTTTCATTCAGCATTTACCAAGTTAAATAAAAGACTTTTTAAGACCACACAGAATGCAGCTTAACATCAGTGTCATAGTAATTCTGGCAAAAGTCTGAAGGCTATCAATGACACAGGAACAGGAATAATATGGCCTAGAATTATTTCCCAAGTGTATGAGTATATTAACATTTATCACATTTTTGTCAGTCCTTAGGCTGTATATACTAATAATTCCAGATATCATTAATCAATACTTAAACTCAGACCTGGAGCTGGGTAAGCGGTCTAGAATAATGCTACTAGAGATTTTCCAGCTAGGTTTTGCTTAAAATTACTCACAAAAATATTTTATAATTAACATTACTGCCTAAAGCATGCTAGAATTGTTTTTAAGACATTTGTAAAATGTTCAGGACTTAAATACCCTTTAAAGTGAAATCAGTGCCATTAAGGCTTTTCAAGACATGCAGATGCCCTGTTTTTCACTCAGAGCATCTTCACATGCAATTTCAGCATCTCTAAATTATTTTAGGCGCAAAACTCTTCCATGAGCTGCTCAGAGAGAAGATTAACTGAGGTCATTACCCAGTCAGAGCCGACCCAGAGGCCAGCAATACCAGGTCAGTCACATCTACAATCATCAGTGCAGTGTTTTTCCCTTCCGCTTTTCCCTCCCTTAAATTTGACCCATCCCATTGATTTCTAAATGCTGATCCAAAAGCAACTTACCTCTCCAGAATACTTGAAATGCCTCCTCGGCAGACTTGACTTCAACTTCCATACAACCAGACACATACATGTTGTGATTCTGATCCTCTCTGAGGATTTTAGACTGAGGTGGTCTACATTGAGACAATAAACCGTTAGTCACTGAAGACATAGAATCGCATTTTTCGTGCAACAGATGTGAGGTTGAAACATTTGAAATGGGGGGGTGGGGTGGGGGGTATTAATGTTGCTTGATTACAGCCATGGAAAGTGATCAGACAGCTACAATCATGAAGCGACATTCAGAGCAAGAGAAGAGACATTCAGGAGTTTTGCCATAACACTACAAGCAGCAGGGGGTAATCTAATGATTTTTAGGATTGAAGAAACACTCATCAACACTGGTGACATCACTAGGTGTAGCCAACATGAGCAGCTGTTAGTCTTGCTTTTGGGTAGGGCTGGGTATCGAACCTCTATATTTTCTTGGTACTGACTGAATGTGTATAGCAGCAATCATTTTAGCCAAATTTTAGGGTTTTTTTTTTTAACAAAGATTTTTTTTGGTCAAAAACATGTTGCTTATTTCTCAAAATATAGTATCAGCTGGGACCATCTAGTCACTTTAGCATGATACCATGAATGTTGATCTATAAATAAAATAAAATCAGTACTGAAACTCTTGTGTCATGTCAGCACTGGCATAAAAAATATTTCAAATGATACTCCGCCCATTGTTTCAGTAAATTTTAGTTGTTGTGCTAACTGGTTCTAGATTGGATTTTTTTTTTTACTACCATGAATAAACATTTTAAAAAAGGGGCTATATGCAAGTTTTCTCTGTACCAAACATGGTTTCTTGCCAGGAGTGGGTGGAGGTGATGGCGTTGTGTTTCCAATACAAGAAGTTATAATACGTTCTCTACTTCTTCAGGGCATCCTGGACTCTACAGTGACATGCTATCAAAAAGTGACGAGGCGGTCCGGCCAGGCTGGGGATAACTGGTTGGCATGTAGGAGAAAAGAAGTGCTTTCCACCACTGGAGACAGCTCTTGGCGAGTAAAGGAATGAATGAAGTTTGATACTGAACTAGCAACATGTCTTCTAGACTAGTAAGAACACAGTTGTTAATGCTAATGTTGGTTATGTAGCAATAGCAAAAACTTAGATATAGCTCCTTTATCCATACACCACAGCATTTGTGTAACTTAGAGGATGTGTCCAGTGTTGATGACATTTCATTTATAATCTGTGTATTTTTGTGTAACAGGGAAAGTTCATCTAAATCAGGCCACTACTCTGATGTCTGATGTACGAGTATCCACTGGTCACATACATGAACTCAGTGTTCTGGCGCACAGGTGTGCCTCCACCATTCCACCTAGTAAAGAGAAAACATGATAATTTTGTCTTCCAGCTACTCTGACCTGAAAGAATTAGCTCTAAAAACCACTACATTTAATATTTTTAATAACTGACTTCTCTTAACAGTTAAAACATGATGCTGATGCACTTTCATATGTCTGAAACATCTTGCTTTCAATTTACATTTTCTGAACTCACTTTGGTTTGATTGCATCTTCCTGATTTTCCTCCAGGAGATCATAGATGTAGTTGTTGTAGATTTCTATGTAGGAGACAAAGATGCTGTAGCTGCTGTCCTCATCCACGCCGCCTGCTTTGTAAGCCTCCTCTGGCTTAATCATGTCAGCAATTTCAGGATCAAGCTTTTGTCTAAAATCAAATTCACGAATTACATGTTACATATCAAATTATATTACATTACATTACAGATCACAGTCGTTTTCCGGGACTCAAACTTACCTTGAGGGGGTCGCTTTAGGAGCAGGTAAGTTGTTTTCCCGCCTTTGGCGCTCCAACAAAGCATCAACTTCACTCTGGACATCCATACCATTTTTATCATCTGTCTTAAAAACCTGAATAAAACAGGGGAATTAAATTAGATAAACACATGTACAGATTTCACAAAGTATTATTAAATTATGTGGGTACAAAAGATTATCAACACTGTTCTTGATTACTATTCCCTTACATATCTTTTGGCCTGGTAGGGGCCTATAGTGTTGAAGATCATGTCAAGGGAGCGAGGTAGAAGTCCACCCTGGCCTGGAGAGCCAGTCATAGTGAACGTCTTTCCACTTCCGGTCACCCCGTAAGTGAAGAGCAGGCCTGCAACAATCAGTAGAGAGAATCAACAGCCAATACTACTCTCAAATCTAAACAGCTCTGTTTCTGCAGTTCTCCCCCTGAACATATTCACAATGGAAAATTCAGATGTGGCAGTAAGAGAAAAGACATTCTGTCAGACCACGTCAGAAACAAAATGTTTTTTTGTTTTTTTACTTGTTCCAAAGGCCACACTCAAATGCAGACTGAAATACCAACCATGAAGAGAGAGGGTAGACGCAATACTGTTTACAAACGTGGGTACCCTACACTGACTATCTGATATGTAGTTCAGACAGAGTATGAAGCTCACTGAACTGTTATTGTTCCAAAAATAAATGAATACAATAATATAAAATCAGTTAGCCTGTGTTCTTACCGTTTTTTCCATGGATAAGGTCGTCAACAAGAGGTTTAGCCACATACTCAAACAGCTCCATCTGAGATACTGAAACCCCGAAGACTTTTTTGAAGGAACACTGTGTCTGAGAAGCAAAAGAGGGATTTGAAATTTAGAAGCATATTTGATTACATTAAAGGATGAGACTAGCATTATATACTTTTCTCATTGTCAGTGAATCATAAAAAGACCAAACGTTTTTTATATTTTGTCTCTTAATACTTTGACTTCTCCAGACGTTCTGTGGTAAATATATAGTTTCACTTTGTGGCTGTTACAGGGTCTCCTACTTGGATGTGTTGGTAATGGCTCCACAGGGAGGCACCCAATATTATGAGACAGCCAAACTATTTCAACTGGCGTATTTCAATGGAAAGGAGGAGTGCCTTTACTCTGAGGTCCTTCTTAATGTTTTCGCTCCATGCTTACATATCCCATTAGGCGTGGGAAAACATTGAGATCCCCTGAGAAGAGCTGAAGAATGTGGATAGGGGGAAGGATATATGGGCTATCTTACTTGGCCTGCTGCCACCGTGACCTGGAAATGGTCAAGTGGCGGAAAATGGATAGATGGACTTGGAAGGAAAACAACAGGGCACTGCAGTTTTTCTGCAAGCGTGTCTCAAAACATTATTTAGTAGTGCATTTTTAGGGAACCATTTTCAACCACAGATTAATGCACTAGTGAGGGTTCAAGGGAGTATTTACAGAGGAGGGATGGTGTATGTGGATGCTATTTTGATTTAATCAAAATGAAAGTATTCATCGTAATTAAGGAACACGTCCTCCAGAGCAACAGTGTGGCTCACTGATTTGTCTTTAATAGTTTCAGGTCAATGGTTTGTGCTCAGTGACACAAAGGAAGAAGCTATATCAGGCTTTGGCTACACAGACAATACTAAATACCTCTAAATTTTGTCTGTATTGGAGAAAATAGGGTAAAAAAACACAAAAACTACTCCTGGTTCACAACATTAGTTACCTCTTTGTACTCTCCATTGCGGTTTGTTTTGAAGCCTTCAGGGGCGTGCAGCTGGATGGTACTGCTGCTGATCACCTCAATGCAGCACTCTTCATCCTCTGCACCCAGAGGACGTACACGGCAGTACACCTAAGTAAAAATATATCAGTCAAATATGTTCCAAGTATTACCTTAAAACTACAACTTGCCAAACAATTGCGTATCACCTCCCAAAAGTATGAATAATACCATTTGTATTGTTAGCTAACTCTTTGACAACTCACCCCAACAGGGTCTTTCTGGTTGCTGGAAGGCTTTTTAGGAGGGGGCCTGCGGGGGGTTTTACCCTTCCTGAAAGAAAAACATCATTAACCTTTAATTAATACAGTTCAAATGGTGTCTGCTGGGTTCACCACATTAAATTTAAGACTTGTAAAAACGTTTTTCAACCCACATAAAATGCAATTTATTGTGTGTTTCATGATCACTCTGGTAAAATTATGAAAGTATGAGGGAAAATAAAAAGGGGTGATATTGATTATTTATTATAATATGACATTTGTTTTCATTATTTCGCAGAAATGCTAATGATAAAATTGAATGAATGTGACCTGGACCCAAATAAGCGCAGAAAATGGATGGATGGATAAACCAATTACAGATTAATTGTTCTAAACAGACGCCTGCAGCACAATCCACTATCACAGCAATCCCAATTTTAGTTTATAACTACATTATTAACGTCTTCCGCAATCACACAGAGACATTTTATAACCAACTACAGTAGGCAAGGGGAAACGTTTAGTCCAATACAAAACTTTTTAATATCCTTAAAGGCCTTTTTGAGCTAAGTGAACAAAAGCTTTTTGAGACTCTAATACGTGCGGACACCCTGGGAGAATTAGCATTTTTCAAAGCCACTGGCTAGACTGACTGTTAGCTTCGGCTAACGTTACTGCTAAAGTTAGTTAACTTGTTTGATTTCGTTCCACAGGCCCGTAAAGTGTAAAACGTTCAAACAGCAACGTACCCGTAGGCAGTATACTTTTAATACGATGGATGGAAAATACTAAGATACAGTACTTACGCTTGTCTGATCATTGTAGCCTGCTGCTTGTTATGGTTTTTACCGTTTCTGTTGCTACAGGTTTGAACTTTCCCTCCGCCTCAAATCACAGGACGTTTTCAAAACGAGCCGGCAGCAGCCAATGAGATTTCAGGACAACAAACACGTGTTTCCGGCGGCTCCTCCAAGCCTTTTACGGAAACAATGTCGGATATGTCAATAGTCATCAGATTATCTCAGATTGTTCTGGCACCAGCAGACGAGACAGCAGACAGTCTGATCCTGAGAAACCAGGCAAACAAAAATAAACAGCAACAAGCAGAACTGGAATTTTCACAATGAATTTCTTTTTGTTTAAGATAATAACAGACAGAATATTTTATAATTTTAGATTAGGGGTTTATTTCAGATGCTGCCAACATAATTAAGTAATTTAATGAGGTCGTAGAGATTATACGCTATTTTGATTAGTAAAAATCTTGGTCAGATTTAGGTTTTAACTAGCTAATTCTTTCTCTCTTTCTAAAAGAAAATAATATATACATGCATAAATATTTTTTGTGAAGGTTGTACTATTGTAAACACATTAAGTTAGACTAAATAAAAACACAGAGATAGATTGATGGATAGAGTAGGCTACTTTATTTCAGTTGGAAGAAGTACCCAGATCCCTTACTTTGTAAAAGTACCAATACAATAATGTAAAAATACTCCATTACAAGTAAAGTATTCCATTCATAATCTTACTTCAATAAATGTACAAAAGTATCCACACCAAAATATTCTTGTCTCCACACCAAAATAGAAAAGTGTCAGTAAAAGTATTTGTTTCACTGTAAAATGTCCCCTGTGACTTATATATTATTACATTAGTCTACTTTATGAGATTTGCTAATACAGATGCAACCATATGTAAACAGTGTTGTAGCACCATTGTAGCTAATCCATGTGCAGCTAATTTAACTATAGAGGTAGATAATTTAGTCCAGTGGTTCTCAACCTGGGGGTTTGGCCCCTACAATAGGTAAAAAAATAAATCTTAGGCATCATAAGAGAGGAAAGAAGAAAAAAAAGGCAAACGGTCAGAAAAGATCTCATGATAGAAATTGACAAAGGACAGGTATAGAAGTGCATTATTGTCCATGCTCGTATTGGTATTAAAGGTAACGAACAAGCATTTAAGTTGGTAAAGAACGCTCTTTAAGTATATGACAACAAAATTAAAACAGTAGCCTACCCTATGGTAAGGGAGGGCCGAAATCATTAAATGGACTAACCTTAATGCCTCGCAGAGGGAATGGAAAACAGACAATAAAGGGAAACGTTATTGTAATATACAGAAGTTCATGTTAAACAGTTTAAAGGAGGATAGTGTAACTGCTGAAAGCAGGTAATCATAACAGGACTAAGGTTTGGGTATGTACATTTTGTCAACAAATCTGTCAGACAAACACTCTGGAGTATGGAGAACACATGATCATAAAGTACAGTGAATATAATTCAGAGAGAGAAATATAGAAGATGAGACAGGGCAGGAATGGAGTATAAAATCCCTCCTGAGCACAGGACAGGTTGTATATCACAGGCAGAGCTAGGACATCTGCTAGAGACCAATCAGTATTTTATTCTAATCCCATGACTCTAAACACCCGACACAGTAGGTGGCGGTATGCACCTTTCCAGCTGGTTTGCGACTCGCTGATACACACGAAGAAGAAGCAGCACACAGATTACAAAACAGAGACGTAACACACTCACGTGTACTGCTGCGTTATGCAAACACTGTAGTTCCTGCCTTTCCTCTGCTGCACTGAAGACTGAACACCACATGTAAGTAAGGTCTAAACCTTACTGATGCAAACAAGCGGATCTGTTATCGAGTAAAAAGCTCCGTGCAGTGTTGTACAATAACAGTCGTCTTTTTTTTTTTTTTAGTTGGGGAAAATGAAAACTAGACCTACGAAGTCAGGCGCATCTGGACCAAAGGGTAAAGTGAAGAAAAGACCCGCAGAGAACTCTGGTCCGACTCTCTCCAAAAAACTACGAGACAAGAAAGATGGAGAATCGTCTAAACCAGGTGTGCAGCCCTGACAAGACAGCGACAATCCCACGTGAATGAAACTCCTGTCATGACCGTTAAGTTGACTAACTGCTGTGTGTGTGTGTGTGTGTGTGTGTGTGTGTGTGTGTGTGTGTGTGTGTGTGTGTGTGTGTGTGTGTCTCTCGCAGGGCCTCCACTCAAGTCTGCAGGAGTCCAGAGGAAGGGCGGGTATGGGAGCATCCTGCACTACATTTACAAGAGCACTCTGGGACAAAGTCTTCACTCACAGATGAGACAGGTGAGACTGCTGGGATTCACATAGGCTGTACAGAGTAAATTCATTTCTGACACTAATTTAATGTGAACTGAAATAAAGCCACAACTCAAATTACAATATATGTCATACGAGTGACTGACTCTGCATCATCTAGTTGTGTATTTTATAGGAATATACACTTCCTGGCCACTTTATCAGGTTCACCTATACAATTTAATGCAACAGATGTGCCACTAATTCTAGATGTTTGGAATTTGTATTGGATTGTGTTTGTATTTGGGGTGGGCAGTATAATACAGTCCACTTCAACACCACTGCAAACTACAACTTCGGTAGTAAAGATATGGTTAAATGAACACCCCTCTGGCAGGGTCTGTCAAAATCAAACATTATAATCCTAGAGATAGAATTTGTGGCTAACCTTTTGTATTTGATTGGATTAGATATTACAGGTGTGGTCAATAAAGTGGTCACTGAATGTATGTGGAGGAATAAAAAAAAAAATTCTCCACCCTTGTTCAGAAGAAGCTCTGTCACAACTACAACAATTATTCAACTGGCAGAAAACTAATTGCAGACAGTTGTGTAAATTAGTTTGTGACTAAAGTCATTTGTCAAACATTTTAACAATGTGTCAGCCTTTCAAATGTGAGGATTCTCCTCTTATCACTTTTCTGATATTGTAACTTTGACATCTTTGGGTTTGGACTGACAATTGAAAAAGTCATTTACAGCTCTGTCCAGTCATTACGGTCTTTTGTTTTCCTTTTTTTTTCAGTCAGTCAATTTCTGTTTTTATATGGACTAAAAGTTGAATTAATTATTCTCTTATATGCAGCATGTATCTGAAACATATATAGTGCTGTGAAAAAGTATTTGCCCCCTTACAGATTTCTTTTGTTTTTGCTTTTTTGTCACACTTAAATATTTCAGATCATTGAGCAAATTTTAATATCAGACAAAAATAACCTGAGTAAATACAAAAAACAGTTTTTAAATGATGATTTCATTTATTAAGGGAAAAAAGCTATCCAAAC
The DNA here is from genome assembly GCF_002814215.2 of Seriola lalandi dorsalis. Taxonomy (NCBI): domain Eukaryota; kingdom Metazoa; phylum Chordata; class Actinopteri; order Carangiformes; family Carangidae; genus Seriola; species Seriola lalandi. Next base: position 833,048 of record NW_019525235.1, on the reverse strand, counting down.
CAACCTGGCTCTATGTGAAAAAGTTCCAAGGCGAAAACCACTGCTGACCAAAAAGAACACAAAGGCCCGTCTCACATTTGCCATAAAACATCTTGATGATCCCCAAGACTTTTGGGAATGTTCTGTGGGCTGACGAGACAAAAGTGGAACTTTTTTTGGAAGGTGTGCGTCCCGTTACATCTGGCGTAAAACTAACACAGCATTTCAGAAAAAGAACATCATACCGACAGTCAAACGTGGTGGTGGTAGTGTGATGGTCTGGGGCTGCTTTGCTGCTTCAGGACCTGGACGACTTGCCGTAATTGATGGAACCATGAATTCTGCTCTCTACCAGAAAATCCTGAAGGAGAATGTCCGGCCATCAGTTCGTGACCTTAGGCTCCAGCGCACTTGGGTTATGCAGCAGGACAGTGATCCGAAGCACACCAGCAAGTCCACCTCTGAATGGCTCAAAAAAAAAAAAAAAAATGAAAGTTTTGGAGTGGCGTAGTCAAAGCCTGGACTTAAATCCGATTTGAGATGCTGTGGCATGACCTTAAACAGGCTGTTCATGCTCGAAAACCCTCCAATCTGGCTGAATTAAAACAATTCTGCAAAGAAGAGTGGGCCAAAATTCCTCCACAGCGATGTGAAAGACTCATTGCCAGTTATCGCAAACGCTTGATTGCAGTTGTTGCCGCCAAGTGTCGCACAACCAGTTATTAGGTTTAGGGGGCAATTACTTTTTCACATAGGGCCAGGTTGGTTTGGATAGCTTTTAAATGAAATCATCATTTTAGAAACTGCATTTTGTATTTTCTCAGGTTATCTTTTGTATTAAAATTTGTTTGATGATCTGAGACAAAAAAACTAAAGAAATCTGTAAGGGGGAAATACTTTGTCACAGCACTGTAGATCTGTCGGATCACTCACACCACAGCTCAGCCCTTACACTTAGTTCTTAGTTCTGTGTAAAGTCAGGGAGTCAGTCAGGGGAATATTTGATCATTTTACACAGAAAATGTGTTTTCATTGATAACGGTGAGTTGTACATTTGCCTCTCTTTCAGTGTCTCCAGGAGCCTTTCGTTCGTTCTCTGTCAGCCTATCATTTCCACAGTGCCACCAGCCCCTTCGACCGCAGAATCACCTGTCTGGAGTGGAACCCCGTTCACCACACCACCATGGCTGTGGGATCCAAGGGTGGAGACATTTATCTGTGGGACTTTAAGGTCCCCACAAATAAAACCTTTATTCAAGGGGTGAGTTCCTGTATGATGGTGATGTTTGTTTGCCTCATACTTGAATGATCAACAGTGCGAGGTGTTCAACAAATTTTTATTTATTTTTTTAATTATGTAACACTTGAGGTCAAGGACTGTTACATTATGAGTCTTTAGTTAATTTCCAACCTGTGCAATTTAGATTTATGTGACTTCAAACTTTTAATTGGTTTTCTGCTTAGATGGGGGCTGGAGACTCAGTTACAGACATGAAGTTTAACCAGTTAAATCCCACTCAGCTGTTCACCTCGTCTATGCGGGGTACGACAGCACTGCGAGATTTCAATGGGACAACTCTAACAGTGTTTGCCAACACTGACACACTGAAGTAAGACTGAATAAAATAAAGATTAAAAAAAATGGTTTTAGCTTTCAGGCATGATCAGTTTAGCATCAGTCTTCTTATCAGGTCCCACTGCTGGTTTACTGCTAAGCATGTGTGAGTGGTAGTGTGTTGCTAGTAACTGCCCTGTGATCAGCCTGCTGTTGTGTTTGTGTGCACAGAATGGTGCAGGAGACTTTATCGGAGGGATGAAGTTTTGCCCCACAGACCTCTCCAGAGTCTATGTGGTCTCTGGTGAGGGTACACTGACCATGCAGAGCTTTGAGGGCCGCACACCCACCATACTGTCCCGAACTCAAGACTGTGGTCACGATCACCACAATGTTTGGTGAGAAAACTGCAAAGAAGACTGATGCTCAGCAAAGAGAGATACTGTGATCTCTTAATTTGATGCCAAAATAATGCTTCTCCAAAATGTCATAGCATTTTAGGCTATTCTATTATTTTCTTATTAGTTTTGAAAAACTATCAAAAGAAAATCCAGATTTTTAGTGATTTTTGATCAGTATATTTTCTCTGTTGTACCATCAGTTTTCTAAACCATGAAAACCTCAGCTTCATTAATTTTTCCTTTGTCGTATCCAGTGAATTCACTTTGGTCCTTGTTGTCTTACACAGTTATTGGTACTGCTGTGTCGATGTGTCTGTGAGCCGACAGATGCTTGTGACAGGAGACAATATGGGACAGCTCTTACTCCTTGGCTTGGATGGACAAAAGGTGTGTGTTCACTCTGAGGTCGAGATGAATCATATGTCTGTATGTGAATGAGCCAACAGAGGCCTTCTATTGTCTTTGAGGCATCCATATGTCCATATTTCTCATACAAACCAGAACATATTTTAATAACAAAAAGAATCATGGGTATTATATTTGTTACATTTCTACATTGTAGATTTTCAGCAACAAACTCCACAAAGCCAAAGTGACCCATGCAGAGTTCAACCCCCGATGTGATTGGTTGTTGGCGACGGCCTCGGTCGACCACACAGTGAAACTTTGGGACCTGAGAAACATAAAAGACAAGAATAGTTTCCTGCATGACATGCCTCATGAGAGGGCCGTCAACTCAGGTAACACTCTCTTTTAGAAAAACGTTCAATCCTTGCAACATGCACTGTTTTTCAAAAACTCTGCAGTTTACAGTCATTATGATATTTGTGCAATATAATATATTAATAATATATTAAGTGTAACGCCCTGACTTTTGAAGGGACCTCTCATAATCTGTTTCCCATTCATATACATCATAAATAGTAGTTAAAAGTGTTATTTTTGGTGTAAGATGCGAGTGATTTCTTTGTTGTTCCATTTAGTCCAAGTCTGAACTTTGTGTCTTTTAGTTCTGAGTCCATTACTGTAGAGATTAGATTGAAAAAAATAAATAAATAAAAGAAGTTTACGGCCATGATTTGTAATACAGTTGCTATGACTGCAGGTCGTAAAGAGGTCCGTTTGACAAAGCTGTTACTGCCGTCTCCTCACAGCCTACTTCAACCCGCTGGACTGCACCAAGTTGCTCACCACAGATCAGTATGACCAGATCCGCGTCTACTCGTCCCCTGATTGGTCGAAGCCTCAACATATCATCCAACATCCACACAGACAGTTTCAGCATCTCACACCCATCAAGGTTTGTTTCTTTAGGTGTGTGTGTGTGTGTGTGTGTGTGTGTGTGTGTGTGTGTGTGTGTGTGTGTGTGACTTCTGCAGGGATCATGACTTCAACCAACCTGATGGAGCGAAAACACATGCATGAGCAGACTGTGAATAAGACGCAGGCATCAGTACATATGTCCACAGTTGGGCTGTGAATAGTTTTTTTAAATGTTTTTATAGTGACCATGTTGTTGCAGACACAGTGACAGACTGCATTCATTTAATTTTTTTAGTGGAATGGGCAGCATTTATATACAGGATACATCTCCATTGTCAAGCACGGAGAGGATTGTCACTCTTCTCTGATTCAAAATTCACTTTTATTTTTAAGATAACACTGGACCAGGTGGTATTTGAAGAGACATGCTAGGGGGAAGCAATATATTATCACTTATATGTGCTTGGTTAATGTGGTAGGATACCATCTGTGGCAAAATAATACTGTTGTTATTGTTTTGTAGGCCACATGGCACCCAGTGTACGACCTGATTGTGGCTGGCCGCTACCCTGATGACCGCGTTTGCTCCGGCGATCATAGGACCATCGACATCTTTGATTCCAACACAGCGGAGCTCGTGTGTCAGCTGCACGATCCCACCGCTACAGGGATCAAATCTGTGAGTATGTTTTAAAAACACAAGCCAAAAATGTAAAGACACTAAAGCTGAACTTGTTAACACCTGGAATTCTGTTTATTCAGATCAACAAATTCAATCCGATGGGTGATGTGATTGGATCTGGCATGGGTGAGTTTCTCTGAAGCACAGTATCAGTATATGTGATCTCACTTACTCAATCAGTTCCGAGAGAAAATGTCAAATTGTTTCACTAAAGCTGCATCACGTTCACTCACAGGTGTGACGGTGTTAGTCTGGGACAGAAACGAGTCATTGATCAGTGATCAGCACACACTGAAGGAGGACACCTCGACCTCAGTGGGCAACCTGAGAGGGCAGAGGAGGAGTCAGCAGCGCTCCAACAGGGAGCGGAGAGGTCCTGCTGTGGATACAAAGCTCAAGAAAAAACTGGCCTCTCTGGAGGAATCTGAGACCAAAACCAAAACCAAGACTGGGTGTACTAAACAAAAACAAGCACAGACGAGGAAGAAGTGAACTGTAAAAAGTCAGTGTCTTAAAAAAGTCCATGTATATATTTCTTTGTTTACCTTTTGTTGTGTCTCTAACTGCAGGGATCGTTTGAATGTTAAAGAAAATTTCACATATTCTTTTATAAACCATTTTCGAACTGGAACTCCTGTACGTTCTCACAGCTGTTTTTCTACTGTATGGTAATAAAAATGTTCATGTTTTCTTAATGATTGAGTTCTTCATTTAGAAATCTTTTAGAATAAGTTACAAATCCATATTACAGGAAGATTTAAGGGAATTGATTTATTGCATCCTCCTTTATTACGTACAGACTGGCAGTAGGTGTATTATTAGTAACTGAAAAGATAATTTCCACGTAGTTCATGGACAGTAACATTGGCCAGCTGGAGGAGCACCCCACCCCAGGCCTCCTGTTCCTCTTTTCTCTCCTGATGCCAGGCCTGGTGGGCAGAGTACACCATGCTCAGGATGAGACTCTCAAACTCTGTTTGAGCCAGCGGCCTCCTCCTCTGCCCCTCCAGTGCGGTCACCATCTGCACCATGGAGCTCAGACTTTTGGGAATGTCGTCGTTGATCTTAGACATGAACGCCCGCCCCTGCCTCATCGATGCCATCTCCTTGTCAAGCAGGACGATGTTGTTGTCCTGGTCGAGCTCTACCCCGCCCAGCAAAAACTGCAAACAGGAGAGAAAAAGAAATGTTCATCACTTACTCAAGTAAAACATGGCAAGATGTTTAATAAATCTGCATGAAAACTTTTGTAGAAAAGTACCTCAAACATCAGGTTTGCATCAGAGGTGGATGAGCCAGTCATTTGAGAAGTTGGATTTATGCCTGCTGCCACATCTAAAGTAGAAAAGACTAAAGTTTAACTGCGACATAAATTAGTTACTGAAGGTAAAGTGTCGGTACTTCTGGAAACTAAAATATCCCTTTTGCTAGTTTTTATGCATAATGCATGCAGCATCATTATGTAACAACATTAAGAATTTCTGTCCACCACTCCTTTAGAAGATCTTCTGTTTCTACTTACCCTGCACCATTTGTTCAGACCAAAGGCACAAAAGGAGCTGGAAGCAGATTTTAAGTTGTATTTTCGCGGTCATTCTTCTCTTGTTTATTACCGACAGATATGCACTGCATCCCTCTCACCTCTGCTCTCCCTCGCTCTCTCTTGTGAATCCAGGCAGCAGCAACTCGGACTGAATACCGTGCATTTTTCCAAGTTGGAAAAAGGCAACAAAAGCCAGTTGGCTGTGATGCAGAGCAGACAGCAAAATTTCAGAATACTGGTTCTTCTTATCCCGTACAAACCTGTGAGCTATTAGGACTCACAGAGGCAACCAACACTTTTCACCCTTTGTTGTACAAAATTTAAGCAATGAGATTTAAGGCTTAACTTCAATGATAGATTCCCCCAGTAGATTCATGTTGAACAATACAAAACAAACAAAAACAAACCTCCATTAAATGAATGTAAATTGACTAAAGGTGAGGGTCCTTCACAAATCACTATAAATAAGTCCAGTAAAGAGAGTTTTGACCATTTTTGTCCTTTATGAGAGATGAGAAGAGAAGAAGAGAAGATGAGAAGATTTTACAAGTAAACTTCCATTTCTTTATTCAGGGAGTATTTACAACAATAAATGTTGAATCATTAAAGTCTGATTATTTATCACATAATCCATTTTTTTCTCCTGCATAAATACTCCAGCTTTGACAGACACCACATTCAGTTTGTGAAACCAGATCTAAAAAGAAAGAAAATAGAATCCCTGCACTAATTCCCTCTACAGTCTTGATACTGTATATTTCTCACAGAATCCACCAGGTGTTATTGTCCCAATTACATATTCCATGCAATAATGACTTGCATGTATAAATGTCATTTGATATTTTAAGATATGTCTTGTCTCTGGATTAGACAAATATATAAAATAACCCGTGAATGCTCATCTAGTTGGTGAACATTTTCAGTACATGCTGTAACAAAGGGATCATTTTTACCACAACATGCCATGGAGCCACCAGTTATGTAGCTAAGTAAAGCTATCTGTCTAACCTACATAACTGACTCTTCTCAGTTCAATTAAATTATATACTATTGATGTATAATTAACATATTATCCCTTGAGACTTGGGTGTTATACAGCATATTTGACATCAAGAACAACTGTCACCACATGAGAGGATCAGGTCTGTCTGTGTTTCTGTCATTTCTGAACATTTTGAGGCCACACACGGACTATCTTCCAACACACAGTATACCTTTATTGTCAAAGGGACTCTCTTTCTTAACCTGGAACCATTCAGGACAGAATAATGGTATTATACATGGTCACAACGCGACTAAGGCTGGGTCAAAGGTGACACAAACAATGGCGGATGGACCTGAACTATGAGATGTATATGTGAAGGAAATATGTCTTTTTGTTTTTGTTTTATTGTTTATTTGTGGTGTGCTATATTTTATAATAAAACTATTTGGGGGAAGAAAGAAGAATAAAGACATTGTGTAATTTGTACAGAGTATAGTAAATTGGCGCCTGTAGTAACACAGTTCCACCACGTGGTGGCAGTGGCAGCAGTTGAGTTCAGTGAGTCGAATTTATGTACTTCCGGTGAAGAGTTCATTTGCACCTGAATGATAAAATAGTGAAGACTACGGTAACAGCACTTCTTTTAATAATAATAATTATGATTATTTTTAAAACATTACGACTATTGTGCCCAGTGAACAGTTATAGTAAAAACTCTACCTCCTTAATATCACGGTTAAATTTTCAAACAAGTAGGAGCGTTAGCCAGTTAGCTTCTGTGGGCGCTAACGCTAGCTAGCTAATCATAACCGTAAACACAACGTAGCATAAACAGTCGGTAAATGTGGACAGTCCTGTGGACTCTGTGAATTAGCGTCTGCAGATTATCCGCTGTCTGTAGTATTAAAGAAGTAAAGTCAGGTTAGAGGTGGCCTCACAAAATTTGCAGAAATCCCGATTCTGTCTTCTAATAGCATCTCAGTCATTACAATACACCCGGGAGTGTATGATTCGCTGACATTAACTCCCCTAAAAAGGTGTGATCCGTTAATTTAATGGCAGTATGAGCACACGTCTGAAACGCTTTCTCTGTGTTTTTGCATGTTATTCTGTTATACATTCAGTTGTGAGTTTGGAAGATAAGTCTAGCTAAAGTTTAACACCACAAACTGCCGCCTCCCAAACCACCTTTAAGGTGAATCAACACCAAAGTTAGAGGGATAAATCAATCACGCCAGTATTGACGTATTTTAGAAGTAATGTTTTGATATATCATATGACAAGTAACAACAAATATAAAAATAATAATGCTAAAAATGGTCTGACGTAGTTTTGAAACAGTGTCCTCATTTAGTTTGCTCATTCAAGACTACTGATAAGCATCTTTTTCAACTCTAAAATGTTTTCTGTACAAATCTTTGTCAAAAGGAAAAAAAGAGAAATGCTTATAAAAATGTTTATATATGTCATTTATTTATTTCTAAAAAAACATTATTTGCCAACATATAGTTATCAGATTTTGTTATAACATAACAATTTCAACATCCGTATGAGCATCAAGTATCAGTCGGGCATTAGACTACATTAGTTATAGCTAGGTGTACCTAATAAACCTGCATCTAAGTGTAAATGGTTGACATGCTGTGTGGTGGCTTTGTCAGGTGAGCAGCAAAGATGGAGTCCAGTGAGGAGGGGGGCTCTATGGGAGAGGAGAACTACTTCTTGGGATACACCTTCACCGACCGCTCCCATTCCAGCCGTGTGGTGAAGAGCATCATGGACCTGTGCCTGGAGGACGGCCTATTTGCCGATGTTACCATCACTGTGGACAGCAAAGAGTTTCACCTGCACCGACTTGTGCTCTCAGCACAGAGCAGTTTCTTCCGCTCCATGTTCACCTCTAACCTCAAAGAGTCCCACAACCGCGCTATTGAGTTGAAAGATGTCAGTGCCACTGTCTTTCAGCTGCTGATTGACTACATCTACCACGGCACAATTAAACTGAGGGTGGAGGAGCTGCAGGACACTTATGAGATGGCAGATATGTACCAGCTGACTGCTCTGTTTGAGGAATGCTCCCGCTTTCTCTCACGGACAGTGGAGGTCAAGAGCTGTCTGCAGGTAAGTCACTGTTTTTCACAGACCTCATCATGTCTGCTACTTAGCAATAATTATGTAGGATCAGTGTCATAGTTACTTTTTTTTTGTCCAGGTGATGTGGCTTGCAGACAGACACAGTGATCAGGAGTTGTACACTGCTGCCAAGCACTGTGCTAAAATCCACTTGGCCCAGCTGCATCAGACAGAAGAATTTCTCAATCTGCCTCTCTGTCTGCTCTTGGACATCATCAAAGGTATTCATGTTTCCTGTTCTGTTGCCATGTGGCAGACTAACCAGTGTTTTTTTGTATTAAGCCTGTTTGCTACAAGCCACATACACTTAACATTACTGTTATCCTCCAAATCCCGAGCACTGTATCGGGTCCATGGTCGTGGCTGGGTCAACAAGATAAAGAAAATGTCGGCCTGAGTTGTATTAAATAGTAAGACTATTTAAATCTGAGTGCCAGCATTTTCTTTACAAAGTAGAAATTATGTTCACTCTGGTGGGTTGTCTGTCTCAAGTTAAGTTTAATGTCTCTACAAACTACTGTACCGAATTATCTCAAAATGAACGGCTCCATGAATTTGATTCATGAAGGTCTTGTTTTTGTGGTCAGATGGCGTTCCGAGCTCCCAGAATCCAACAGTGGCAATAGAGTCATGGATAAACCACAACAAGGTGGAGAGAGAGGAGTTTTCTTGTATCCTCCAAGAAAATCTCAAGGTAACATTTTTTCATCTAGAGCTGAAAAATAGTTTTCAAGAGGGTGTTTTCATTTTATGCCCGTTGAAATGATTTGTATCTGTGATATATGATATTTTATTTTTATTTGTCCACAGGAAATTGGTGAAAATGTTCACATCTACCTGATCGGTAAAGAGGAGACGAGGACTCACTCCTTGGCTGTGTCTCTTCATTGTGACGAGGACGATGCGATTAGCGTGAGCGGCCAAAACAGTTTATGCCATCAGATCACTGCAGCCTGTAAACACGGAGGGGACCTGTACGTGGTGGGGGGGTCTATCCCTCGCCGCATGTGGAAGTGCAACATGCACACCATGGACTGGGAGCGCTGTGCCCCACTGCCCAGAGACCGCCTCCACCACACCATGGTCTCTGTCTCTACTGAGGATGCCATTTACTCACTAGGAGGTAAGACGTTGCAGGACACACTCTCTAATGCCGTCATCTACTACACAGTGAAGGACAACATGTGGACAGAGACCAGCCAGTTGGACACTGCAGTGTCCGGGGCTGCTGGTGTTAACCTGGGAGGTACCATCTACCTGCTTGGAGGGGAGGAGAATGACATGGACTTCTTTACAAAGCCATCCCGTGTCATTCAGTGCTTTGACACCTCCTCCCAGAAATGTCAGATCAAACCTTACATGCTGCCATTCGCAGGCTGCATGCACGCTGCTGTCCACATGGACGTGATCTTTATCGTGGCAGAAGGAGACTCCCTGGTGTGCTACAACCCTCTGCTGGAGAGCTTCACTCGCCTGCGCTTCCCTGAGGCGTGGAGCTGCATCCCTTCGCTGTGGAAGGTGGCCAGCTGTAATGGCTGCATATACGTCTTCAGGGACAAATGTAAAAAAGGTGACGCAAACACGTTAAAGTTTAACCCAGCTACATCTGTTGTGACTGTTATCAGGGGTATAAAAATCCTCCTCACAAACTGGCAGTTTGTTTTGGCCTGAACTGTCCTCTGGATGTTCACACTGTGGTCCACACACTCGCCACTGAGAATCAGGGAAGACTGTGGGATAACTTACCATGACTTCACTGTTCAGACATCCTGTGAGGAGACCTGCTCTAAATATGTATTTACTCAGCTCATTTCTGTGTCACTCATTCCATTCAGACTCCACCACCCGACCAGTAAAAACAGTAAAGTGGTGTGTGTCAACTGCTTGTGGTACAGTGTGTCTCATCGTGCATCCCTTAGCTGAGAAGTCAAAGAAGTTAGTGGTGATGCTGTAACCAGTGATGAACTAATCAACATTGTTTCCCGTGCTTGTATATTGACACGCATGAACAACTTCAATGTAAAAACTTTTAACATTAAACATCCTTCAGTATATTGTATGTGAACAAGTGTATCATGATGATGGAGGCTGAATATCCTCAGATGTCATATTTGAACTCAATGGGCATAAACATGATAACAAAGAATGTTTTCTAACTTTTCAAATTTTCACAGTTTCTTGTCTTAAGATTGTATTTTTTTGATGTACAATGTACATGTTGAAGTTAAACTGTTAGCATCCATGTCAAATATATCGCTGTAGTTATCACTGTTTGTTTTGATATTTATGGCTCTGTAGCATTCATGCATTAACTATCTCTTACTATTAATACTATGTTTATTAACAGGGATTTAGGATATATATATCTTATATCAATTATAATAATAGTAATGCATTAAGAAAGGGCACACTTTGTTGTGTAGCTATTGAAAGCTTTGCCTCAACAAAGAGATAACCTCTAGCCATATTTATCTTTGGATTGGTAATGCATCTTGTGAATGGCGAGGTGGTAAAGGTGCCTGTTTGTGTCCTTGGATGGGGGGGTTATGGGGGGGGGTGAAGGAGAGAAAGCTACTACAGAGAGGGCAAAACTTTGATCCCATTGATGTGTTTCAGGAGGCTGTGCAGCTGAAACCCAAGCCCAGTAACATGTCAGACTTTGTGAACTATTCTAAGCATCAGTTGCTGACGCCGAGATGCGGGGTGGGGGGTTTCTGGGGCCACATATGCGCCTCCATAAGAGCTCCCAATAGGAACTGACGGCTGCGTCCAGCACCATCTGACATGCAGTCCCTTAATGTTGGGAAATAAGGCTGTTTATAGCCCCCATATCACAGTTCACAGTCCCACATGAGAGAGTCTGATCAGATCCATTTGTGGATGAGTGTTTTTAATGCTCCAGAGGGTTGTGATGAAAAACCTTGTAATCCAGTGTCTGGTCAGTGAGTGAGGTTTAGTGTGAAGGCAGATCGCTAGGAGCTGTAGTGACCTTGGGACTGCTTGCTGAGGGCAGGACAGAATTCCTGAAGGGACACATGGTCTAGAGTGACAAGGCCATCTGCTGTAGCGCCAGCAGTAGGAGGAAGGTGGAGGGGGTTGGACACGGGGGTGCTGAGAATTCCTTTCGCTGGGGTGTGGAGGGAGCAGATATTCTGGGATATCACTGCTAGCACTCCACCGGGAAACGTGTTTCTTTGGCGTTTTTCAAACGGAAATCTGAGGGAGAATTTTTGAACACTTGATGGTGAGTGGGGATCATTGCAGGGTTAAATGGTGAAGATATTTTCCTGGCCCTCCAGCTCTCCACAAAGCGATTGGTGATAATGGTCTTGGTGTGTCGCCGTTTTACTTTGGTGGATCCAGTTTCCTTTCCATCTCAGCACAGTCGGAGCTGAGAGAGCGGGATCTGGTAGGCCTTCTGGCACCGACCTCTCAGAGGATCATCTTCAAGGGATCTTCTTTGGAGTTGTACTGTGCATGGCAAGGATCTACTTTCTTGCTGCCTCACTGAAATTGCATGGCCTAAACGAATGAATATTTTTATGAGGCGCCTTGCACCAGAGATGGGCCAGGACCAAACCAAGCAGCAGATAGAGAAGGGCCTGAGGTTGTATCAGTCCAATCAGACAGACAAAGCCCTGCATGTGTGGACAAAAGTGCTGGAGAAGACCTCAGATCCCGGAGGGAAGTTTCGGGTGTTGGGGTGCCTGATCACAGCTCACTCAGAGATGGGAAAATATAAAGATATGCTCAAGGTAAGCCTCTGAAACAGCAGTGTGCCACAAACAACAACTTTATGCAATTTAAATGACCAAATAAAATACAGTCAGTAAATATTGATGAGTATAGTCTTGCATTTCTTTAAAGGTTTAATTATGGGAAAATGTCAATGTATGCAATGTAAGTTTCTTACACTCTGAAAAACATTGTGATCACTTGGTTTAGATATTTCATGTCAAGTCACATTTTTAATACTGTGATCGTTTTATGTGTTGTGCAACGAGCAGTAGGATGTGTATGTGTGAGTGAGTGAGAGGTTGCAATCGTAATGAGTGAATGCCAATGAATATCTCGTCAATTTTATGTCATCATGTCTGCTCGGTTCATGCTGCTGCAGCGTTTTAACATTTCAGAAATGTCCAAGTGATTACTGATCGAGAAGAGGTCAAAGGTTACTTGCTTTCGTTCCATTTACAGTGATCTTGAGAAGCATGGGTTAATTTGTGGCTTCCACACGATGCAGAGTAAATAAGTGCCATGCAACCTGAGTATGAGTGTGGGGTGTCTTGTTGACATAATCATCTTTACTCAAGCAGCACCCACTCTTACCCTTAGGACGTTATGAAGTAGGGGCCTCATGTCTTTGAATTCATCAGATAATTTCTCTTTCATTCAGTATTTATTTAAATTTAATACTATCCACTGATTACCTACAAGTTTTCCATCACCTTGCACTGACACTCTCTCCCTGCAGTACGCCCTCGATCAAATCGACACAGCCAGAGAGATGGAGGACCCAGACTACCTGACGGAGGGCTACCTGAACTTGGCGCGCAGCAACGAGAAGCTGTGCGACTTCCAGAAAACGGTTTCCTACTGTAAGACCTGCTTAAACATGCAGGGCACCACTGTGAGTCTGCAGCTCAACGGACAGGTATGTCTTAGCATGGGCAACGCCTTCCTGGGCCTCAGTGTCTTCCAGAAAGCTTTGGAGAGCTACGAGAAGGCCCTGCGCTACGCACACAACAATGATGACAAGATGCTGGAGTGCAGAGTCTGCTGCAGTCTGGGAAACATCTACGTCCACCTCAAGGTACAGAATATGCTGTTTTTACTCAAATGAGATTTGATTGTTCTAAATGTGGCTGTAAGCTCATTTTGATGTATGCTGTTTAAATAAATACAACTTTGTTCTTGTATGAGACATTTTAGATAAGCAGACTGAATAAAACCCTGCTAAAAACAATCTGAAATACTCAGATGGTTGCAGACATCTCAGCTATGTTATTTGGGTGAAACATTCAGCAGACTGCACGTGCGACTTGATTGCGCAATCAGTACTGATGTTGCCAGCGTATTTGCAGGGTATGATAACACTGCGGAGCATCCAAGCAAACATCATCAATGGTTAGCTCATGTAGTGCTGGGCATTGTAAAACAAGGGCAGAGTGAGTAGGCTGGCTGGCAGGGGGCTTATGTAGTACCCTTGACATCAGAGATTTGTAAGAGTAATCCCCTGGCTTCCCAGGGAGGATTGGTTTCAATGGGATTGTGATGAAGTGGTGTTAGAAGAATGCACTCATATGTCACATTATCAAACAAAAATTATAATCTGCTTTTTAGTGACACTGGGGCATACAGGGCAACAAACACACAACGGTTTCTAGTCAGATTCTTTATTCAAATACTGTCAAAAGTTAAATTGTCATCATTAAAGAATTGCAAACCAAAAAGTCCATGTCAGTTGTATCTAAATAGGATGTAGTGCCATACATTAGAGGTGCTTGCTCATTGTCCACGTCTGCCAACAGGACTATGAGAAAGCCCTGTTCTTCCCCTGCAAAGCAGCTGAGCTTGTCAATGACTACGGCAAGGGCTGGAGCCTCAAGTATCGAGCCATGAGCCAGTACCACATGTCTGTAGCCTACAGGAAACTGGAGCGCCTGCCAGACGCCATGGAGTGCTGTGAGGTATTGTTTTATAACCGGCCAACACATGATCGCTGTCCTCATAGACAAACTTACATAACTTATGGAGAATGTCACAGTTTTGGTTTCCTCACCAACTCGCTCTCCCCCCGGTGCCTTTGGCTGTTGGGATGTCGGAGCTGCGGATACAGTAGACGTTGTGCCGCTGACAGGTGCAAGTGCCAGTTGCTGTGTTGTACCAGGCCCCAGACCTCGACAAAAATATGCTCACAGAGGCACTGGTTTAACGCTGTTAATGAAGAGGGTGGCTTAGGTCTTTACTCTGTTCTAATTATGTACTGTGGGTGAAAAATAACTTGATGACATTGCCTTGGAGTGTAAAAGTATAGTAACAAGACAGCCGGATGCATTTCAGATTTATTACATTTGCCAAACACATTTATCCAAATAATTTACACATCTTGTCATATTAGAATACCAGAGTACAAGAGGAGTGAGACAGCAATGTCTCACATTCCCCATCACTTGTCACGGTAACCCTCATTTGAAAATATGGTGATACTGAAACTGCAAAATACAAAATGACTGAATGAAATGTGTAACTGTAGAAGACAGCATTCAGTGTGATGAGTTACATTTTATTCTTGTGATGGTAAACAATTCTGTGCTTAAGAAAAGCACAAAGGTTTGGGTTTTACACCAAATTAATTACATTATAAACATATTACACATTATAGTCCTTTACAGTGCTGTACTGCCATTGGATGAAACTGCACTTGCTGATAATAAATCTACTTCAAAATCATGTTTCCCTTAATTTCCAATTGCACCTCAGCAGTATGTGGGTGTCACAGGAGACTCCTCTTTAATTATTTAGTTTTTCATTAGCTCTGTCTCCTGCTTCAACAGGAATCTATGAAGATTGCTCTGCAGCATGGTGACCGTCCTCTGCAGGCTTTGTGCTTACTGAACTTTGCAGACATACACCGCTGCAGGCGTGACACTGATGTAAGGTGCCACCATTTGTGCAAATTTGTTTACATCTTTCAGAATAGGTTGTTACTAATGATGTCTTTGCTTTTTAAACTTTTTGAAACTCAAATGTTTTGTCCCTAGTATTTCCATCCAATCATCTGTGTCACTCTACTACTACTACAGTGTGTGGCTAGCTTTATGTGCTGTTTATCTTCTTTCATCCAGAAAGCATTCCCTCGCTACGAGTCTGCACTGGCTATCATGACTGAGATTGGAAACCGTCTTGGACAATCGTACGTCTACCTGGGCGTTGCAAAGTGCTGGCTTCTGCAGAAAGAATATGACAAGGTACATATAATTATATTTAAAAAAAATTCTGAATTGCCTATCAAATATCTGATTTGTTCAGCGATTCATGCACGACATAATGAATGAAATGAATCGATGAAAAACTGACAATTCAGTCTGATTGTCAGGCCCATTGCTGTTTTATTGCTTCTCTTAATTAGTATTTATGTAGTCATTCTGACACACTCTCCCTCACTGTTCCAGGCTCTTGATTCTTTGCAGCGAGCACAGGAGTTAGCCGATGGAATGGGAAACAAGGTATCCAATGTTCTTTGATTACAACCTACAGGACAAATCGCTCAGATCTATTTCTGATATCACGGTGACATTTTTTTCCTGTGTGTTTCTGAAGCTGTGCACACTGAAGGTTCACTGCCTGAGAGAGGGGATTTATCGAAGCCGGGGGCAGCAGGAGGAGCTCACAGAGCAGGTGGTGAAGTTCCTCCAGTGCGTCGAGGAGCTGGAGCTCTACTGTGGCATGTGTGGAGAGTCCATTGGGGACAGGGACCAAAAGCTGCAGGCCTTGCCCTGTTCCCACATTTTCCATCTCAGGTGGGTGTTTGAGCACAGTGTGTTCTTGCCTTTTCTTATTTTTGACATGTACATTTCAGAAATAACATAAATTGTTGACATTGATTTTTATTTTAATGCTTTTTGTAAATTTGCCTCCCAAAGAAGCATCCGCTGTGACTACAATAGGCTTTCACATCTGGTTTCTTGAAGATATTCAGTCACAGATGTACTTAAATAAGCGTATTATTATTTGAGCGCACGTTTACAGGCTGACAAATAAAGCTGGTGACACTGCGCTGTTTTATCCTTTCAGGTGTCTGCAAACAAACGGAACAAAAGGTTGCCCTAAATGTTTCAAATCCTCCATGAAGCCTGGATTTGTGTGATTGTGAGACGGTGTTTGTGCGTTGGATCTGCAAACACAGCGTGATGCCTCACAGGCTCCTGACTGATCTGAGAGAAGCAGGCAGCCTCAGGATGTGCTGAAGATGTTTGAGGAGTCTGCTCTGTGCAGAGGATGCTGAACTGAACCCAGAGTGTCTCAGAGTGCGGCTCTGCGAACGCGATTAAGGCGTCTAAGGCGTTTTATTTACAGACACCAGTCTGTGATTGACTGAAGCCGACTGAAGAGGTATAACTGACAGAGTTACATTTCAATATAAGCTGAAGAAGAAAGAACCTATAGTGTCTCTGTCGACTTGCTATTTGTTGCAGAATTTAAACAGAGAGGAGTATGTACCGTCCAAAGAGGAGTTATAACTTGGTGTATTTGTTATTTAGTGCATTAGAATTGTTTAGTGAAAATGAGAATTGAAATCTCTGTAATCTTAGTCACAGGGTTTGTCTTTCAAATTCAAGATTACTTTTTACACCACATCTGCTTGTTCTTTGCTCAACAGTTTTCTGATTTTTTTTTTTAATCAGAACACAGAGCCATTTCTGAATTCAACTGATTTCATACTTGGTATATTTATTATTGTATTAATGTACATACTATTCTCATATTCATTTGTTTTAAAAGTTTGATTTATTTGTGGTGTTTTGTAAAACCTAAAACTAACTAAAATCTCTTAACCATTCAAAAACTAGTATGTCTTTACAAAACAGGTACATGCAGCTGTTTTTTTTCCTTCTTCACAAAGATTAAGGAGCAGACTCAACACACATTGTGTTCATAGAAATTCCTTTTCTGGAAATGTTTTACTCTTAACTCTGACATCAACATAGTTTTGTTGCAGATATTGATAATTATTGTTGAGAAGGAAACCTATTGGGAAAGGATCTTCTTTGACCAATCACACACTTGTCAAATAATTATTTAGAGGAGATGCATACAGTCTGTTTTAATGTAGTTTTTTCATATTTGTAGTCATATGTAAATATGAATCAATTGGTAAAATCTCAATAGTCAAATTGAGATTATTTTCTTGCAAAGGTATTGTAATTTCAAGGTGATTTTGAGGGCGAAATGTCAATTGTTGCATGTTTTATTTACAATACCAAGCAACAAGGTTGGATTACATCAAATTATGTATCCATGTAACTGCGTATTTACTTATTTCATAATTGTTTATTATAGTATTTCTTAATATTCAATGGCTTTTATCATTAATATTACTTATATTTCTTTAGCTCATTTTAAACATTTAATTTTGTCATTTGAAAAAAAAAGAAGCCACATCAATCAAAATTATCACGGCTTACACAAGGTTTTTCATAAACAGTAGGTTTTCCTCAAAAGCGGTGAGCTCATCATACTAAATTTCTTAAAGTTCTCTTTTAAAACATCGATAAGTTCAATTGTATGGTGAACATTGAAAAATTATATTATATGAACCCTTTTTGAAACATTTATTGTGAAAGCAAAGAGGTGACAAACTTATTTCATCAGACGAACTTGAAGAATACACACAAAACCTTTAGCTATTTTGTTTTCTCTCTTCGTTACCTCATGCGAGTCGGTTAACAGCATGAGAGGAGAGAGACCAACACATTTACCTTTACTGCACAAGCACTTATGTTTCTCACTGTAAGAACACAACAGCTCCTGGCTCTTGTTTAAGGTCCCTCCATCCAAATTAATGTTAATTAACTGTCTGTTTACCTGTCGTACAATGTAAAAAGTTTTACATACGTCAATGTAAAACTCTTGTAAAGCACAGATATTATCTACACTGTTTATTCTTGTCGTGTGGGGCATAGAAAAGATTTTACTGACAGTACAGTCACTCATCTTTAATGGTTTAAACTACCTCTGTTTTTGACTCCTCCTCAGAGGATTAATGCAGTAATAACACAACATTTAAATACATGTAGAATTATTATGTTTTTCTAGACATCATGTTGATATAACCGTGATTTAAATGATACTAAGTCTGACTAAAATGCATTGTTAATATATTTATGCATTGAGTCAATCCATGGTACTGTGTCGAATATGGAGACAAAATAAAGTACACTGAAAGTGAATTTAAGTGTTGCTATTTTGTGATTTTAGTGCTATTTACTATGTGTATTATGTTTTGTTTTTTTTATAACATGCTATATTCATAAATGTTTTTAAATTAGTTTTTTTGCTAATTTTCAAAACAAAAGTGAATGTCTGTAAGCTGATATAATTGTGATTTAACGTACAATGCTTTAGCAATGACATAAGTATTCCATAAATGCACAGTTGGCTATGTGGAATACTTTATGCCGATTTAACCAGTCATACCAGTTTGCCAACTTCAACTGAAGTTTCAGCCGGGCCTTCGGGGTCGTACCGCCTACAGTCACAACACCTGAGAAGCAGGAAGAAAGTTTTCCTGTAACCTCACTTTACAGGTAAACTTAAAACTGATGGCAGCAACGAGCTCATTCTCTGAAGAGGACTTACTTTGTCCACAGTGCTCTGAGATTTATTGTGTTCCCATTCTTTTGAAATGTGGCCACAACATTTGCAGAGTTTGTTTACAGAAATTCTGGGAATGGAAAGGATGTCGAGAATGTCCTGTGTGTCGCACTGTGTCCGTCCCTGGGAGGCCTCCTATCAATTTGGCACTAAAGATAGCTGCAGATAAACATCAAGTAATACAGGCCAGCAGGAATCGAGAGATTTGTTTTCTTCACAATGAGAAGTTGAAGATTTTTTGTCAGAATGACGAAGAGGCCATTTGTCTCGTCTGCCAGACATCAAAGCAACATAAGGTTCATGAGTGCTGCCCAGTTGAGGAGGCTGCGCAGCAGAAAAAGGTAGAGTAAAAATAGAAAAGTGTACACGGCAACACAAGAAACACAGGATTCAGTTGGTTATCTGTGAGAGCAAGATATTTGCTGCTGCTGTGGTTTTTATTATTTGGGGTGAATGAAAATTTAATATGACTGCAATGAACAATTCTTTCCTTTATTATCTTTATAAAAAAGAATGCCAGTTGTTTTCTCAATTAATCGATTCATCGTTTAGTCTAAATAAATGTCAGAAAATAGCTACAAATGTCCATCACAATTTCACATAAGTCATAAGGGATCTTCAAACAGTCTTGATTTTTCTGTGACAGACAGAAATTTCTGCCAGCTGGAGGCCTTAAGGAAAAATCTCAAAATACTGAACAAGACAAAGGAGCACTGGGAGGAAACAAAAACCTATATACAGGTAGAAATTTGTATCATTCTGAACATAGTAGTACATCTTATCACACTTATGTTTCAGTATTTGTGGATATTAACTGCTTTAATGTTGAAGAGTGACTTCACTCGGAACAGTAAACAAACATTCCTTTTGTTTACTGCTATAAACAACTAGCTTTCTCAATATTGTAGACACAAGCAAATCAAAATGAGGAAGCGATCAAGGAGGAGTTTCAGAAGCTGCACCTGTTCCTCTGGGAGGAGGAAAACACTAAACTGAAGGTGCTCAAACAGGAAGAGGAGATTAAGACCCAGGTGATGTGTGAAAAGCTGGAAACCATCAAGGGCCAGATTGAAACTCTCTCTTCCACCATCAATGATATTGAGACAGCCCTCAGAGCAAAGGATTTACCATTTCTACAGGTATATTTACAGTCGTTTATAACACAACATTATGGCCATTTCCCTAAATCTTGATGAAAAGATAAACGCTTGAACACGGACTCCAGACCACAAACTTATGGTGTGGATAATGCTTCAGCTCCAGTCTGCTCTATTTAAGGTCAAAAGGTTGAAAATGGTCACTACGCCAACCAAGGGCATAGGTTTGGCCTCGTTATTAGTAGGGATGCAACAACCCCTCCAAAACAAAGAAAGTGACTTTTGAATGCCCTCAGCCAAATGGTTTATTAACATATAAGATCTGAATTAATATTCAGAAATGCCCATATGCAAATGTAATATGTGTTGAATTTCAATATATGAAATATACGTACATAGAAATTAAAACCATATAAATATATACAGTATAGCTCATATATGTAAAACATTACATATGAAACCTTTTAGAAATTGGAACAATATCATTTATTGACATATATGTCTAGCTATGGGAAACATGTATTTTAGTATGTCTGTTTATACTGTATTATATGTCAGTATATATTCAGTATGTATTTCAATGTAAAAGATAGGAATGTATGGTTAAATGTCATAGTATAGCAAGGCATGAAAAAGTCATAGTATAGTAGGTAATAAAAAAGTCATAGTATAGTGAGGATTAAAAACATCGCAGTATAGTAAGGCATTATAACGTCATAGTATAGTATGGTATTAAATGTCACAGCATAGTGAGGCATGAAATGTCATAATATAGCTAGGCATGAAAAAGTCATACTATAGTAAGGTATATAAATGTCATAGTATAGTAAGGATTAAGAATGTCATAGTAAAGTAAGGCATAAAATTGTCATAGTATATTGAGGCATGAAATGTCATAATATAGCAAGGAATGAAAAAGTCATAGTATAGTAGTTAATAAAAAAAAATCATAGTATAGTAAGGCATTATAACGTCATAGTATAGTCAAGCATAAAAATGTCATAGTATAGTAAGTCATGAAAAAGTTATAGTAAAGTAAGGAATAAAAAGTCATACTTTAGGAAAGCATAAAAATGTCATAGAATAGTAAGGCTTAAAGTCATAGTATAGTAGGCATAAAAACATCATAGTATAGTAAGGTATAACAA
Source organism: Seriola lalandi dorsalis (assembly GCF_002814215.2). Classification (NCBI taxonomy): domain Eukaryota; kingdom Metazoa; phylum Chordata; class Actinopteri; order Carangiformes; family Carangidae; genus Seriola; species Seriola lalandi. Next base: position 811,885 of record NW_019525235.1, on the reverse strand, counting down.
TGTCATAGTATATAAAAAGCATCACAACGTCATATTATATTAAGGGATCAAGTCATAGTATAGTAAGGCATAATGTCATTGTATAGTATGGTATAAAATATCATAGCATAGAGAGGTGTAAAAAGTCCTAGTATAGCAAAACATAAAATTGTCATAGTATAGTAAGGCAGGAAAAGTCATATTATAGTAAGGTATGAAAATGTCATAGTAAAATAAGTCATAAGAAGTCAGAGTAAAGTAAGGCAAGAAAAGTCATAGTAGAGTAAGGCATAAAAAGGTCACAGTATAAAAGTCATTAGAGTCGGCAATTAATGTAATGTGCATGTCTTTGGATTGTGGGACGAAGTCGGAGTACCTAGAAAGATCCATGGAGGCACATGCAAACACAGAAAAGTATAGTATATTAAGGCATAAAAACGTGATAGTATGATAAGACATAAAAAGTCATAGAATAATAAGGCATAAAAATATATATAGTACAGTACGCAATAAAAATCTCATAGTATAGTAAGACATAAAACTGTCATAGTATAGTAAGGCATCACAAACTCATAGTATAGTTAGGCATGAAATGTCATAATCTTGCAAGGCATGAAAAAGTCATAGTAAAGTAGGTAATAAAAATGTCATAGTATAGTAAGGCATTATAACGTCATAGTATAGTAAGGCATAAAAACATCAAAGTATGATAAGACATAAAAAGTCACATTAAAGTAAGGCATAAAAAGTCATAGTATAGTAAGGTATAAGAATTTCATAGTATAGTGAGGATTAAAAACTTCATAGTAAAGTAAGGCATTAAAAACATCATAATATAGTGAGGTATAAAAATGTCATAGTAAAGTAAGGCTTAAAAATGTCATAATATTGTAAGGCAAAAACGTCATAGTATGATAAGACATAAAAAGTTATAGTACAGGGCGTAATAAAAATATCATAGTATAGTAAGGCATTATAACGTCATAGTATAGTAAGGCATAAAACTGTCATAGTATAGTAAGGCATCAAAAACTCACAGTATAGCAAGGCAGGAAAAAGTCATAGTATAGTAAGGCAAAAACGTCATAGTATGATAAGACATAAAAAGTTATAGTACAGTACGTAATAAAAATATCATAGTATAGTAAGGCATTATAACGTCATTGTATAGTGAGGCATAAAAACGTCATAGTATAGTGACGATTAAAAACATCATAGTAAAGTAAGGCATAAAACTGTCATAATCTAGCAAGGCATGAAAAAGTCATAGTATAGTAAGGCAAAATAAGTCATAGTATAGTAAGGCAAAAAAAGTCAATGTCTGATAAGGCATAAAAAAGTTATAGTGCAGTACATAATAAAAATATCATAGTATAGTAAGGCATTATAACGTCATAGTATAGTAAGGCATAAAACTGTCATAGTATAGTAAGGCATGAAATGTCATAATATAGCAAGGAATGAAAAAAGTCATAGTATAATAAGGCAAAAATGTCATAGTATGACAAGGCATAAAAAGTTATAGTACATTAGGTAATAAAAATATCATAGTATGATAAGGCATTATAACGTCAAAGTATAGTAAGGCATAAAAATATCATAGTATAGTAAGGCATTATAAACTCACAGTATAGTAAGGCATGAAATGTAATAATCTAGCAAGGCATGAAAAAGTCATAGTATAGTAAGGCAAAATAAATCATAGTATAATAAGGCATAGAAAGTTATAGTACAGTACGTAATAAAAATATCACAGTATGATAAGGCATAAAAAGTTATAGTACAGTACGTAATAAAAATATCATAGTATAGTAAGGCATCACAAACTCACAGTATAGTAAGACATGAAATGTCATAATCTAGCAAGGCATGAAAAAGTCATAGTA
>NW_019525235.1:809213-810000 GCF_002814215.2 Seriola lalandi dorsalis | reverse complement strand
TGTCATTGTATAGTTAGGCATAAAAACATCATAGTATAGTGTGGATTAAAAACATCATAGTATAGTAAGGCATCACAACATCACAGTACAGTAAGGCATGAAATGTCATAATATAGCAAGGTATAAATATGTCATAGTATAGGAAAGCATCACAACGTCATATTACATTAAGGCATCAAGTCATAGTAAAGTATGGCATAAAAAGTCATAGTGTAGTAAGGCATGAAAACATCATAGTATGATAAGACATAAAAAAGTCATAGTATAGAAAAGTATAAAAAAGTAATAGTATAGTAAGGCATAAAAAAGTAATAGTATAGTAAGGCATAAAAACATCAGAGAATGATAAGACATAAAAAGTCATAGTATAGTAAGGCATAAAAATGGTATAGTATAGTAAGGCATCACAAACTCACAGTATAGTAAGACATGAAATGTCATAATCTAGCAAGGCATGAAAAAGTCATAGTATAGTAAGGCAAAATAAGTCATGGTATGATAAGGCATAAAATGTTATAGTACAGTAGGTAATAAAAATATCATAGTGTAGTAAGGCATTATAACGTCATAGTATAGTAAGGCATAAAACTGTCATAGTATAGTAAGGCATAAAAATATCATAGTATAGTAAGGCATTATAACGTCATAGTATAGTAAGGCATAAAACTGTCATAGTATAGTAAGGCATCAAAAACTCACAGTATAGCAAGGCAGGAAAAAGTCATAGTATAGTAAGGCAAAATAAATCATAGTATAATAAGGCATAGAAAGTTATAGTACAGTACGT
>NW_019525235.1:806988-809163 GCF_002814215.2 Seriola lalandi dorsalis | reverse complement strand
AGTATAGTAAGGCATAAAAATATCATAGTATAGTAAGGCATTATAACGTCATAGTATAGTAAGGCATAAAACTGTCATAGTATAGTAAGGCATCAAAAACTCACAGTATAGCAAGGCAGGAAAAAGTCATAGTATAGTAAGGCAAAATAAATCATAGTATAATAAGGCATAGAAAGTTATAGTACAGTACGTAATAAAAATATCACAGTATGATAAGGCATAAAAAGTTATAGTACAGTACGTAATAAAAATATCATAGTATAGTAAGGCATTATAACGTCATAGTATAGAAAGGCATCACAAACTCACAGTATAGTAAGACATGAAATGTCATAATCTAGCAAGGCATGAAAAAGTCATAGTATAGTAAGGCAAAATAAGTCATGGTATGATAAGGCATAAAATGTTATAGTACAGTAAGTAATAAAAATATCATAGTGTAGTAAGGCATTATAACGTCAAAGTATAGTAAGGCATAAAAATATCATAGTATAGTAAGGCATTATAACGTCATTGTATATTAAGGCATCACAAACTCACAGTATAGTAAGGCATGAAATGTCATAGTATAGTAAGGCATGGAAAAGTCATAGTATAGTAAGGCATCACAAACTCACAGTATAGTAAGGCATGAAATGTCATAATATACCAAGGCATGGAAAAGTCATAGTATAGTAAGGCAAAATAAGTCATAGTATAGTAAGGCAAAAAAAAAATCATAGTGTGATAAGGGATAAAAAGTTATATTACAGTACGTAATAAAAATATCATAGTATAATAAGGCATTATAACGTCATTGTAAAGTAAGGCATAAAAATGTCATAGTATAGTAAGGCATAAAACTGTCATAGTATAGTAAGGCATCACAAACTCACAGTATAGTAAGGCATGAAATGTCATAGTATAGTAAGACATCACAAACTCACAGTATAGTAAGGCATGAAATGTCATAATATACCAAGGCATGGAAAAGTCATAGTATAGTAAGGCAAAATAAGTCATAGTATAGTAAGGCAAAAAAAATCATAGTATGATAAGGCATAAAAAGTTATATTACAGTATGTAATAAAAATATCATAGTATAGTAAGGCATTATAATGTCATTGTATAGTAAGGCATAAAAACGTCATAGTATAGCGACAATTAAAAACATCATAGTAAAGTAAGGCATGAAATGTCATAATATAGCAAGGCATGAAAAAGTCATAGTATAGTAAGGCAAAATAAGTCATAGTATGATAAGGCATAAAAGGTTATAGTATAGTACATAATAAAAATATCATAGTATGATAAGGCATAAAAAGTTATAGTACAGCAGGTAAAAAAAATATCATAGTATAGTAAGGCATTATAACGTCATAGTATAGTAAGGCATAAAAATATCATAGTATAGTAAGGCATTATAACGTCATAGTATAGTAAGGCATAAAAATATCATAGTATAGTAAGGCATTATAACGTCATAGTATAGTAAGGCATAAAAATATCATAGTATAGTAAGGCATTATAACGTCATTGTATAGTAAGGCATAAAAACGTCATAGTATAGCGACAATTAAAAACATCATAGTAAAGTAAGGCATGAAATGTCATAATATACCAAGGCATAAAACTGTCATAGTATAGTAAGGCTTAAAAAGTTATAGTACAGGGCGTAATAAAAATATCATAGTATAGTAAGGCATCACAAACTCACAGCATAGTAAGGCATGAAATGTCATAATATACCAAGGCATGGAAAAGTCATAGTATAGTAAGGCAAAAAAAGTCATAGTATGATAAGGCATAAAAAGTTATAGTACAGTACGTAATAAAAATATCACAGTATGATAAGGCATAAAAAGTTATAGTACAGTACATAATAAAAATATCATAGTATAGTAAGGCATTATAACGTCATAGTATAGTAAGGCATAAAACTGTCATAGTAAAGTAAGGCATGAAATGTCATAATATAGCAAGGAATGAAAAAAGTCATAGTATAGTTAGGCAAAAAAAGTCATATTATGATAAGGCATAAAAAAGTTATAGTACAGTACGTAATAAAAATATCATAGTATAGTCAGGCATTATAACGTCATAGTATAGTAAGGCATAAAACTGTCATAGTATAGAAAGGCATCACAAACTCACAGTATAGTAAGACATGAAATGTCATAATCTAGCAAGGCATGA
>NW_019525235.1:805925-806938 GCF_002814215.2 Seriola lalandi dorsalis | reverse complement strand
ACACACACACACACACACACACACACACACACACACACACTGTTAAACAGGAAGCAGCAAAACATGAAATTGATGTGGAAATGGGGGGAGGGAGGTGTCTGACTGTCCATCTGCCTTGTGGTTCACTTTACAAAATGAGCAAAAAAAAGTACAGTAAATACACACTTGTATTTGGAGTCCATAGCTCTTCTCTATGTCGCAGTCTGACACATGCACACAGGATGTCAGGTTGATCTCTCCGTCCAGATCATCTGACTGCAGCACAATGAGAAGAGCTCAGATTCAATCAGGTCAAATCATTCTTCAGCCCAAACATCAAAGAAGAATGAATTTATCATATAGAATTGTTTTAGGAAAACAGACATTAGTGGCAACCTTATACATAAAACCCTTTCAAGTCATACGGATTGAAATTAATTGTTATAGATTAAAATATAGGAAATGTTCTGACAAATCAGGAAATACTTTTATGTCACCTATCAGGTCATACCTCCTCAGCCTCCGAGTCTCTGTAGAACCTCAGAGAAGTGTCACCCAGAACAAACCAGTGTTTCCTCCACTGAGCAAACCACAATAAACACGGACAATCAAATTATTTTGTGGCATAAGATTAGAACACACTGACATTTTGATGCAAGTGGTCGCTTTTCTGGATAGTTTAAACATCATCTTATCACATCAACTTATTTTGGTGTTTTGCATTGTCTGTCTGTGAATTTGACATTGTGGTTAGTACAGGATGTTAGAATACCACAATAACTTTTGGATGAATTAAACTAAAATTGTTGCAAAAATGTTTATTTACCTTGCCATGTTCATCCAGTCTGGACATCCAACCCTTCAAGTAACCACATCTGCAATTAAAATATGACGCACAAGCTCTTTAAAAGTATTCTGTAGTAGTTTGATTGTGAAATTACAGGAAACAGAAAGTGTCGTGGCAGACAAACATGTCTTGGTAAGATAGCGATATCATTGTGGAGCAAGCACAGAGAGGCAGGCAAAATATTGAA
>NW_019525235.1:805397-805875 GCF_002814215.2 Seriola lalandi dorsalis | reverse complement strand
GTAAATTGATTTCTAAAGACCAGTATTAATGATTTAATTAAGATGATGATGATATTTGTTTTTGTTGCTGACTTATTTAATATATGAATATTGAGACACCTGGGTTATGTGATTTTTTGTAGCCCTGAAGTAAGCGAGCAGCTGGGTTTTTGTGCTCTCTCTAAAGGGAATTAATATAAATAATTTAAATATTTGATAGGTTTAAGATCGATTAACTCTTGCCTGTCTGGCGCCCAACCTTATTCTTTTTATGAGAGGCAGCTTCTACGCTACATGGTAAAGCCTAAAGTAAGATAATTTATTATCATGAGACTATAGTGTTGTTTCTACTAAAGATGTAATACAAAAAATAACGACTCGTTGGTTGGTTTAAGCTACTTGAGTTTTTTGCTGCTGGGCTGCCATGACATATTGTGTTGGCCTAGTTTGTATATTTTATTTATTTTATTACCACTGACTGTTTTGACTTTTTTTTTTT
>NW_019525235.1:761486-805347 GCF_002814215.2 Seriola lalandi dorsalis | reverse complement strand
TGTCATTGTATAGTTAGGCATAAAAACATCATAGTATAGTGTGGATTAAAAACATCATAGTATAGTAAGGCATCACAACATCACAGTACAGTAAGGCATGAAATGTCATAATATAGCAAGGTATAAATATGTCATAGTATAGGAAAGCATCACAACGTCATATTACATTAAGGCATCAAGTCATAGTAAAGTATGGCATAAAAAGTCATAGTGTAGTAAGGCATGAAAACATCATAGTATGATAAGACATAAAAAAGTAATAGTATAGTAAGGCATAAAAAAGTAATAGTATAGTAAGGCATAAAAACATCAAAGAATGATAAGACATAAAAAGTCATAGTATAGTAAGGCATAAAAATGGTATAGTATACGAAAGCATCATAATGTCATAGTATAATAAGGCATCAAGTCATAGTATAGTAAGGCATAACATCATTTTATAGTATGGTATAAAATGTCATAGCATAGTAAGGCTTAAAGTCATAGTATAGTAGGCATAAAAACATCATGGCACAGTAAGGCTTAAAAATGTCAAAGTAAAGTAAGGTATAAAAAGTCACTGTAGAGTAAGGCATAAAAATGTTATAGTATAGGAAAGCATCATAACGTTATAGTATAATAAGGCATCAAGTCATAGTATAATAAAGCATAAAATGTCATAGTATAGTAAGGTATAACATCATTTTATATTATTGTATAAAATGTCATAGCATAGTGAGGCATAAAAAGTCCTAGTATAGCAAGGCATAAAAACTCATAGTATAGTAAGTTATAAAAATGTCATAGTATACTGAGGATTAAAAACTGTGTAGTAAAGTAAGGCATTAGCAGTCAAAGTATAGTAAGGCATTAAAATGTCACAATATGAAAGTCATTAGAGTCGGCAATTAATGTAATGTGCATGTCTTTGGGTTGTGGGACGAAGCCGGAGTACCTAGAAAGAATCCATGGAGGCACATGCAAACACAGAAAAGTGCCAAGCCTGACAAATAGCTTGAAGTAAAATTAAAAGAAGCATTAGAATATTGTACATGGCAAAAGGCATAAAAATGTTATGAATCAGAAAATCTCCACACATATAGGCCTAGATTGTATTTTTCTGTTAACACAACAAAAAAAACCAAACCCACAACTTTAATTTCGTATTCTTGGTTCAAACCTCTTGGTGTCAGAGTGAAATCAAGAATATTAAATGAAAACATTTCTGTTTAAAGTTAAATAGTGTTGATGGGAATGCTGTTACTTTTTTAGCATTGGACAAATTAAAAATTCACCCTAATTGTGGTGCTAGAGGCAAAACCAGGGGATCATCAAAGTTATTAGGATAAATTGTCTGAGAACCATGGATGTCTGTGCCAAATGCTGTGGAAAGCCACCCAATAGTTGTCAAGATATTTCAGTAAAAACCACTAATGCCAACTTGCTGGTGCGGCCAGAGGAAAAGTGAGAAGAGGAGAAGTCAGAGGATTCATCCTCTGAGGACCATGAATGTGTGTACAAGATTCTGCGGCATTCCCTCAAATACTCAGAGATGTTTTAGTCTGGAGCAAAGAGGTGGACTGAATGCTTTTGGTCATGAACTATTTAGGATATTTTGATAAACTTCATATATTTCATGTCTGTCCTGTGGTGCTGTTGAACTGTATTGTGTTATACTAAATGGTGTTCCTATTATTTTTCCTGCACTATTTGAATCAATGAAGGGTATAGGCTAAATAACAGACACACTTCTCATGTGCAACTACATGTGATGTGCATAAAAGCTATGCTGCTAATTTATTCAAGTAAACACTTCATTAATGAGATTTCTTCACTTTTTTTCTTCAACTAAAAGGACTACAAGCAGACAAAGAAAAGGTATGCACCTACTATCTGCTAAAATTAGCTCCATGTCTCCATTAGACAGTCATAAATCACTGTAATCATTTCAACATGTTTTAGGGTCAAATGCAACATTCGAGAGCCAGAGTGTATCAGAGACATCCTGATAAACTCTGCAAAGCATCTGGGATTACTTAAATTTGGAATTTGGAAGAAGATGATCAACATTGTCAGATATGGTGGGTAAACATTGTCCTGCAAGTTAAAGTTTAATATGAGGTATGGGCATTTTCAAACTAATGAACTTGGTTTACACTTTCAGTTCCCATCACTCTGGATTCAAACACAGCCCAGTCCAACTTAAAGTTCTCTGAAGAGCTGACTTGTGTGCAGTACAGCAGTAAGCAGCTCGTACCTGACAACCCTGAACGCTGCATCAGCCGTGTGTGTGTGCTGGGAGCAACCGGCTTCAGATCTGGGAAACACAGCTGGACCGTAGATGTGGGACAAAGCAAAGACTGGTACATCGGAGTGGCCCAAGAGTCTATCAAAAGGAAGAGTACCGTCTTCCTCAACCCTGCCGAGGGCTTCTGGGTGATTGGCCTATCTAATGGAGGCTCGTTCTGGGCTCAGACCTCGCCTCGCACCAAGCTCATGTTGAAGCAGAAGCCCGAGAGGATTACTGTAGAGCTGGACTGTGACAAAGGGAAGGTGGTGTTCATCAACGCTGCTGATGTGACAACAATACACACATTCAAAGACAAATTTACAGAGAGGATTTTCCCCTATGTCTCCCCAGGCTTGTATGAGGAGGGGAAAATATCCAGACCACTGACAATCTGTCCTCTGACCATAACAGTGGATGTAAAATAGACTCTCATACAGTGGATGCATCTCTTAAGAGCAGTGGTTCCCCACCTGTGGGCAGGGGCCCACTTGTGGGTGGCAAAGGTATTGAAGTAGACCAACAAATAATTTGCAAAACATTATCATTTTGGTGAAAAGATGTAATTACGAATAAAAAAAATTAAAACTATAAATAATGTTCAGTATTATAAAACAAAATGATCTTTGAAAACATTAATTATGTTGAAAACAATTGTCATGGTTTTTTCTCATATTAATGCCTATCACTGTGATGAGCCAATGACAGGAACATTCGTCACAACGTATATTTGTTTACCATTTCAGTCGGATTGCACCCTAAAAGATTACATCTGAAATTGTATCAAATCAAAATCAAGATGGATAGTTGGTTAGCAACAGGAAGAATTAAAAAGAAAGAAACAAAAAAGAAAAATTGAGCCTGATGAATGTATAATTTATTAAGCAAGACTATAACCATCTTCACATATCTGAGTTGTTTAATTTTGTTCAAAACAAAAGTCTTCAGTTCATTTAAATATAGTGTTGATTTAGTGACATTAGCTGTCCTTTTCTTTGTTCTTTTGTTTCCTCTGTGATGCCATATCTTTCAGTTTAGAGTCCAGTTTTCTTTGTAGGTAAGCTTTCTTGTTGGGATCCATGGATTTGTCTTTCTTCCCACTGCCGGCATAAAGAACGCCTTCTTTGCTTATTCTCATCCGAGCATGAGACTTGGCTTTATCTCCACAGCCGTGAACCTAAACAGGGTTTACAACATGATGATTAGATTTTTGGAGAAAACACAAAACTCAACACACCATCATTTTCTTACATTAAAGCTGTCACTTATGGTGAAATATCAGCACACAGACTTTTAAAATACTTTCCTGACACTGTCCATACTTTTTGAGTGACAACTGCATCACCACATCTGCTAAATCCCACCTACACAGCACTACCAAAAACACCAACCAAAAAATACCATTTGTGGTATGTCCCTGTCTTACCTCTGGTATATGATGACTGAGGCAGTACTGCCTGTTGCAAAAAATGCAAAGCTGTCCAAGGGTTAGCACAGATGCTTTACACTTGACAAAACTGCACACACTGTCGGCCTTTTTGACAGCGTTGATAAGCGTGTCAAAGTCATCATCGGGAGCAGCTGCTGCAGCAATGTCGCAGGCGCCCGCCTTTGTTCGGTTCTTTCCTGGCAGAGAAATGATAGAGTTTTAGAGACATTAGACAAAGGTTTCACGTGGCAGACGTGTGAGAAAACTGTTAAAATTTAGATGTTTCTAATACGAACCTTTGGCCTTCTTGGATGACTGGGTCTGAGCTGGTGGGATATTGTTCTGCTGTTTTTTCCGTTGAGCATTTTCTTCTCTTTTCTGTTGCTCCCTCTTCATTCGCTCCAAATGTAAACTTTTCAAATCTAATGGAGAATGAGACCGCGGCTCACTTTGGGGATTTGGGATTGTTTCCTCTTCCCGGGCTTCTTCTTCTTCTTCTTCTCCTTGTGTCGAGTCCTCAGCTGGTGCTGAAACCAGGGGCCTGGACACACTGATACACCTGTCTTTCCCCTCACCTTTGCTCTCGTGCACAAGTCCCAGCTCCTCAGCGATCTGGTGGACCAGCAGGCGGTCATGAGAGTTAAAAGATGATGGGAATTGTATTTCACTCTGATTTAACTCCTTCAGAAAGTTCTCCACCTGCTCTCTGATCTCAGTGCATCTGTTCTTGTTCTGTTGTTCCTCTGTGAGTGTTGATGCAGGGGATTTTTTGTACTTCTCTGAACCAGCAGTGTTTTCCTTACTGCTGCTACCACTCGATTTCTTCTGCCCTTGCTTCACCTTGCTGCGAGCCTGATCTTTGACACTTTGTTTGGTAGATGCGGAGCTGCTGGCAGACGTATTAGCCTTACTGTCTTTGTGGTCACGGGTGTAGTTCTGTGGCACGATATCTTGGATGTACTCAAAAGCTGTTCTGACTTCACCAAACTCAGTCATATGATCAATCAGGGACTTCAAGAAAGCATGATTCTGGACAGTTTGTGTGTCACACACAACGGCAATGTGGCGTCTTGCACGTGTAACAGCCACATTTATCCTTCTGTCCTCCGCCAGAAAGCCAACGTCCCCTAAAATAAAAAAAAAAAGAACAAATATGTTTGTATGTATGTAAACTCATTTTGCTGTGGTCCATGGTGTGGCAGAAACAGATATGACAAAACAAATTACCTTTTCTGTTGGATCGAACTAATGACAACACAACAGCCTCTTTCTCTCTGCCCTGAAATCCATCTACGGACTTTATCTCCAGCTCTGGATGCCTCGTAGACAGTTTCTGACGCAGAAGATCGACCTATACAGGAATGAAAACATCAAAACCAAATCACTGAGTCAATTTAAGACACAAATGTTAGATCTTTTGGTTTAATTTTAGATTTCAAGTTTACAGCATGACTACGTAACTTTTGCTGAGCAGTAGCGACAGTGGCCTTTGCAGCCACAAGTGATAATTACAGGACGCTGGCGCATGAAATTCTCTTGGGCTCCGAGTCCGAGTGAACAAGGATACGGGAAGCAGCGTATTCATATGAGCTAACAGCTCATGTACGGACAACAAAGCCTGTCAGTCGCTAATGCAACAAACACAAAATCATCATCTCCACACAAACCAGCAATCTTGCTGTTCCCTCATGTCAAGTCAGCATTTGGCTAATCTGTGCAGAACAGTGAGTTAGCTTCTTCTTATAGCTAGCTGAAGACTTATATTTTGTGGCGTGTGATGTAGTGCTGTGAATTGTTAAGCACTTCTCGTGGATGATCGTGCCTGCGTAAACCAAATTACATAGTGCAAGAACAGGCATTCAGAACGCAGAGTGGGAATGATAGAGGCGCCATTCTCGGGCGCCCTATTACAAGTCAGTGTACCACTGAATGATGAAGATGTTATTTTAAGGAAAATAGTTGCATAATGTTGCTTTCATAATGACTTACCTGTAAATTGTATGGGGCAATAACAGCTATGTCTTTAGCTTTAATCCCAGCTTCAGTCAAAGCCTTTATGTGCAGTTCAACAATGTCTACCTCACCTGAGGATACAGTACACACACAGTTAGATCCCATACAACTCAAACAGTTAAGACATTCTGGATTTTTGCAATAAAAACAACCAACCTTGATTGCCTTTGGACTGCTCATCTGTGACCTCCATTTCACTCAGACCACAGCCTGCTGTGTCAATCAGAAGAAGCGGCGTGCTGGTCTCTTCAACACAGGTGACTCCTGGTAGATCTCTGTTTGAATCAAGTACAGCGTATTTAACAGTTATTTCAATGAGTTATCCTTCACTGAAATACAGTGAGATATGTTCCTTAACTAAACTGATTCTCACTTTAATAAATGTCTCTCCACAGAGCTGTGAGCAGTCAGTCTTCCCTGGTACATCTCTTTGGAGGCCCACTCCATGATGGCACTGTTCATGCGGTACTGAACTGTCAGCATACGGACCACTGAGTCCCCATACATCTGGATAAGTCTCTCCATAAGACTGAGAGACAAGCCTTTGGATGCAGCGCTGTGGGAAACAATATGCGCAAACAATAAAAATCCTGTAAAAAGATCTTTTAAAAAAGCTCTGAAAAGTAATTCCCTTGGTTAGCTTTTTACTTTGACCAACAAGACTATGCTATTTACTGTTAAAGCTACAACAGTTCAGAGCTGAGAGGCTTAGCAAACAAATCAGTTAGTTGGTTAACAGAAAATTAATCACAAACTATTTTAGTGCTTTAGTTCATTTTGCAAGCAAAATGTCAGAAAAGTCTCAAAAAGTTTCTCAAATATCAGGATTTTCTGCTTTTGTTTAGCAAGAAGAGAATCTGTGGGCTCAGGACTGTTGGTCAGAGAAAAATAGTTTGAAGACGCTACCTTGGGAAGGACATTTTGCACCATTTTCTGACAGTTTGTGGCAAACTCATCAATTAATTGAGAAAATAATATGCAGATTAAGCAATAATGAAAATAATTGTTAGTTGTAACCAGTTTAGTCAGTTTTGCTTATTTCAGACAACAGATTTCTATATTTGTGTTTTTGCCTGTTCTCCTCTCGCTGGTTTGAAATAGGGTAGGCTAGTTGGTAAAGGATGATATATTTCTGTTCACTGAGCTTACAAACATTTGAATTCAGTATAAAAATATGATGATGACATGATGTGGGGTTGTTTCTGAGAGCTAAACTCTTAGAAATAATGATTTGTTTTTACGTTATCCTTGATTGTTGCTTATTTAGACATAAAAATTCACAGTTATAGAAAAATGCTTCAGATTTAAAACCAGTCTTTAAGGAAAATGTTTTAGCTGCACAGAATATTAAGTGTTAATATAAATGTATAAAAAAGAAAAATCAGTTTTTTACATTCGTGATTTAATAGTAGGTGGTAACTGCTTGTAGTCTCCAGCCAGAATGCACTTGCGCGCTTTGAGCAGGGCGATCCAGCAGCTGCTCTCCAGGGCCTGGGCGCACTCGTCTATCACCACCCAATCGAAATGCTCTGCTGGCAGGAACTTCAGAGGGCCGTCATCACAAGCACCTGCAGACACAGACAAGTGCTCACTGATTGCATTTCAGCATCACTGCTACAACTGAATGATATTTTCTTCACTCAAGGCCATTACTGACCTGTGTTGGTTGATAAAACAACATCAGCACTTTTTAGGATCTGGGCAATGGCTGTTGCTTCCCTGGTTTTCAGCTCTTTTCTTAGCTCCCCTATTTCTCTTCTGAAATTCACCCGCTCGCCTTTTTCATGTGACTTCTTCATTCCCATCTTGAAAATAAATAAATACAATATTTAAAAATCATACAAAATGGCACAAACACTTGTAGGAGCACATGCTCAAATACTTACAAAAGCTTTATCGATGTCTTTACGGATGTCAGTGATGATGTTTGCGTTGTCACTCTGGGCGAGGATGGCATCCAGTGAATGTTTCTGAATTGACTCCAGCAGTCTGGCAGGGTGACCCAGCCTCAGGACTTTGGCCTTGCATCGGGCTAACCTCTCTACTAAATTATCCACAGCCACGTTAGATGAGGCACAGCACAGGATCTGCACAAACACAAGTACCCGATGAAAATGAAATAAAAATGACTAGTCTAGACTAGTGTGTAGACGGAGATTCTGCAGCAACAACGACTACTAACATAATCAGTGGAGACAATATGTTCACATTTACACTAATAAATTCAACTTTCTGGACCTTTTGGCCTTGTTTGACTGCTTGCAGAATGATTTCCACCACTGTGGTGGTTTTCCCAGTGCCCGGAGGTCCATGAATCACAGCCAGTTCTCTCTGAGACAAAGCAAACGACACAGCTTCTCTTTGGGAATCATCCAGGTTCAAGTTAAAGAATCCAACCTCATCTGATGAAACATAAAAGATGTATAGCCAGAATTAGTCTCATTATTTTGCAAGGTTTTGAAATATGTGTACTGCATACCACCAAGCTACTACCGAGCCATACAGCAAATTGAAGGCCTAATTGTTGATAATATTTCCTTTGTAAAGTATGACTTACTTGGCTGTGACTGAGAAGAGGGTTTGGTGTCTCCAAAAAGAACACTGATCAGATTGGCAGCTGTTCCATTGCTGTATCTGTTTAATGCATTCAAGGCACTGGAAGCACAAAAACACACAGTACACATTAGTCGTTCTAAGGTTTCTCAGCTCACTTTTAACTGCACGTAGTTCGTAACGACTTTACAGTGAGAACTTTACTTTGTTACTCACTTTTTCATTCGTTTGTAGGTGACATCATTTGCCAACTTCAAAAGGATGTAAAGAGCGTCTGTGTCAAAACTGAGGCCATCCTTTGAATCATCAAAGGCCACACTTATAGAAGCTTGGCTGACCCTCGTCACTATCCCTGTGGCAATCTGAGAGTCTGCGGTGCATCCACCAGTGTCATACAATCCAACTATATCACCTGTAACAAAAGATATAAACACCACATTAAGCAAAATATGAAACCAAAGTAACAAGAAACAACAAAGATCAAATGCTTTATTTTTCCATCTCACCAGGTCCAAAGCTGTTGCTTGGTAGAGATGAGAAACCAAGATGCTTTCTTGGCTCTAGGATGACGACTGTGCGACCATACAAGCCTGTGGACTGACTTCCTATCTGCAGTTTCAGCAAGCAAACACCTTTATTTTGAAGATCCTTGAGAGAGATGTTCTCCTGCCATAGCCTGATGAGACAAAACAAGACTGTAATTTTATAATGGCATGTACCAATAATGAGATTTTGTTTCTTTTTTTATATATTTTTTGGTAAAATAGGTTAAGATCAAAGGCCTGCCTTTCCTCAAAAACATACCATAATCCCTGTCTAGAAAAAGGATATCCACTATAATGTACATAAAGTTTGGTATATTCGTCTTGGGGCCAACTACTCAGTTTGTAAAAACAGATGTATAATAGCTTCTGCGGCTCTGGGGGAGTTTTTTGTCAAGTCTGATGCCTAATTTCTACTAATTGCATCTGTATGGCTGCATCATGTCATTTGCCCATGTCAGCTGAAGTCAATGCTGACCATCTGCATGCAGCGAAAAATTTATGAATGCACTGACAAACACTTATGAACAAGACATGTGTGTCCACTGTCAGCGTCTGTCTTTATACTTATATTATATCATTATACTATATCCAGCCCTTGCGAAAATAACCCAGATAGGTTGGACTTGGGTGCATCAAATTAGGGAGCCTGCATTTCAAATTGAGACTGTGGAATTTCAAAGATGTGGGCATTTCTCTGGCAGGAATACACTAAGGAGTGGCATTATGGGAAGTGTAGGACCCAGTATTTTGGAGCTTGACCTGTACCAGAGTCTAAAACTCATGACTCTTCTTCTGCTTTATCATTGACCTCTCTTTTTGAATTTGTCTCTTCCAAGTATTACAGTCTGGATGCTATTGTGCTTACCTGGTCTCCTCAATTTCAGCTTCCCTCTCCTGCTGTAGAAGCTCAAGTGTCTTTGACACAAATTGTTCAACTGCCATCATTCACTAAAAAAAGACCAAAAAGTAATAATGAAAAAAAAAAAAATCACTGTAAAAAAACATTTCCCAATACAAGTCAGTACAACTTCACCTAAGCTACAGATCAGGAGAGGTTCCACTTATCACCTGTTTTTAACTGCTACATTTTAATGTCATACACATCAGGTCACATTAGACTGATAAAACCTGATGTTGTAAATGACAGATATGTTAGTTCTCCTATCAACAAGGGTGACTCTCACTAGTTGTGGAGAGTAAACTAAGTACGTTTATACAAGTACAACACTTAAAAGTAATTCTGATGTAATTGTACTTTACTTGAGTATTTGCATTTCACACTTTTATACTTCCACATCCACTAAATGTCAGATGCTAATATTGTACTTTGTACTTATTACCACTAATAAGTACCACTTTTTTGTATCACGAATAAATGTGATTTAAATTTGCTTCACACCAGCCATGAAGCTACAACATAAAATCCAGCATACACAGTAATGAATCAGTAATCATTATCCAATAATATTACACTACATTGGGATGATCATTCTGCTGCATAATGAGTTATGATACTCTACTTGTACCTAAATAAATTTTAAATGCAGACTTTTGTTTTTAATGGACTATTTTTATGATTGTGGTATTGGTAACTTCAATGAAGTAAGAAGTCACAACCAACCTTCCCCACTATATCTCACAGCTCATGTAAAAATGTCCAACATGGTGCATTTTTATACAAAGCTCGAGGTTTGGCCTCTCGTGCATCATCATTATATTCAACTGTAGTTATCGGTAAGTGTCATACATGAGATAAAACAAGCCGAGTGCCAAGAGGTAGTTTAAATGCTGACATGTTAGCTTGCTAACCACACTGTACTCAAACCACTTACTTTAGCTACAGTTAGCAAGCGAGAATGACACTCACCCATTAACGTTAGATATCTGAAAAGAGCCCGAAAGAGCAGAAGACCCAACAGCTAATGTTAGTTAATCATGCGGGACAACTTGTAACTGTCTTGGTCATATCTTCTGTGGTCAGTTGGTTTGTTTGACTCATGTCGTCTTCTTTGAATGTGCTAACTCGTTAACATGTTAGCCACACTGCCACCTACCTGCTCAGATGACTTCTGTCACAGACTGTGTTGCCAAATTTTACTGACAAAACGAAACCTAATCCGAGTCTAGAAACTGCCTAAGCGCCATAAAAGTAGCCATATTTTTTATTTGAATTTGTGGTTTTTTTGTGTTTTGAGTATTTATAAGAAACAAGAAGCACCTGCCTTGCCTGCATGCACCCGTCCCTTTCACCGCACACAGTATCCTTGACTCTTATCTCTCCCCTTGCTCCTCCGTTACAGTTTTAAAAAATGTGGAATATAGACAAGGTAACAAACAGTAGCCCAAACTATTACAACCCTCCTAAATCATTTATTGCCCGCGCAGGTGGGGGGTGAACAGCCGAATCTGGCAACACTGCTCGCAGGCCACATGCACTACCTTTATTTTGAAAAGCTCACAATGCGGAAGTTACACAGCGTCATTCACCCACCAGAAACACGTTGAGCTAAGTTGTCAATCAAACTGGCCCCAGCCGCTCGACAGCCGAGCCCAAGTTGTTTATCATAAATTCAGGTTATAAGTTTTAACATTATGGACGGGGCCGTGTTGGCTCGTTGCTCTGTATGGTTTCAGACCGCAGGAGAACATACTGGTTTTTAATCTGCCAGATCCCAGTCAGGAAGGAAGCACTTGCGCTGCAAACCTGCAGATCTGAGCTAACCCATTTTTATTTAACTGCTTCACGACGCCTTTTACTGCCCTTTTGGAAATGAGAACGACGCTAGTCCTGTTGCACGGCATCTCATGCTGCTGGTTGGCCAGTGCTACACTTTCAAAAACTGATGCCAAGAAGTCGCATAAAGCTGAGGCTGAGGTGAGTAACTTCAGGTCATTACCTTGAAATGGGTGTGAGCTGTCAAGTCTTCTGTTTGCCTGGCATGTCACTGTACTCTCCTGAATTTCCCAGTTTCAGGCAGAGGCCCTTATCCTCGCCTGTCACTGGTAATCTGTCACTGAAATGTGCTCCCTTTTCTCTTTGATCCCACTGTTTAGACATCTCCAGCTGAGTTATCTGTGTTGGAGAGAGGCCTCGTTGTGTCAGACCCGCACTGGAAAGACATAGTGAAGGAGGAAAAAAGACACTGTGCTCACATCAAGAAAACATTTCAGGGACCTGTACTGGGATATGTCACACCAGTAAGGCTGAAATGCAGTCACTGGCACATCTACATTATGCTTTGCCGCTGTTCACCATTTGACAACACCATTAGCACAGCATCAAAGGAGAGGTTCAGAGGTTTTCAAGTCTGCCCTAATACAATACTCACATGCCCATATTTACATTGGAAGAGTCTGACACTGCAGTTCTTACTCGCCAAACTGGCTGTCAGCAGATCCTTTTCATTTCATGACAAGAATGTAAGAGATGTGTGTGTGGGTGGCAGGGGGTCGGGGTTAGGGGGTGGGGTGGGGACTGAAATGTTCACAGAACTGTCTGAGTTAGCCAAATGAACTGGGTATCTCCCAAAGTTTTCCTTTTTGCAAAATCTCTCTGTGTGCAACTCTTTTGATAATCATTTCAAATTTCATCATTTAACATTTGCTGATTCCAGGTTCTCCTCTGTATAGATTTAATGCTTTTCTTTGCATTACGTATTGCTAAATTTAAAACCTGTGCGTTATGGACCGGCATTGTGATGGACCAAAATGAATCAATAATTGAAATAATCATTAGTTGCAGCCTTAAATTTTAGGAGATACCCAATGTTACCATCTCTTACATTGGTGTTGTACGAGGAGGAATAATGGGAGTGTCCAACAACTCCTTCAACATGTATATGGGACTGACTTGAAAATATATGAACCTATCCTTGAGTGCTTCACGTGTATGGTTTGACACTGTATCTGAACTACACATCTTAATTTCCCACCCTGCAGTGGAATTCCCACGGCTATGACGTTGCCAAAATGTTTGGCTCCAAATTGACCTCATTGTCTCCAGTGTGGCTTCAGCTCCGCCGACGAGGACCTGAGACCTTTGACGTTACGGGACTCCATGACCATGACCCAGGTAGGCGACCCATTGAAAATGAGTCAATGACAGTCAGACAGGAAGCACTCCTCTAGTCTTGGTTACTTATCAAAGTAACAGATGGACTAATGCACGTAAAGTAAAAGGGTCTGTTTGTCTTTCCAGGATGGGTCAAAGCTGTACGCAAGTCTAACAAAAAAGTCAGGATGGGTGAGTAGATGTCCTCCTCACACCCAACAACTCCGATCTGATGATGTGGCTCAGTGCAAGTGGTTTCAGATAGGACTCTTTTGTTCACTTATTTAAATGCTCCATTGTCTGTGCTCTCAGTGCCTCGGCTGTTATTTGATGGCTGGTCTTACCAGGACTACATGATCGTGCTGGGGAGTGAGGATGAGATAGAGGAACTGGGAAGTGAGCTGGTGGATGTTGCAAAGGTAATACAGTGTTGTGTTCAGCTTTATCCCTCTTGCAACAGTGTACGATGTTTGTGCAGTCTGTCTAATACTGCTGTTGCCTTGCAGACTGAAGGTTTTGACGGCTTCACCTTGGAGCTGTGGAGCCAACTGGGAGGGAACAAAAGAAAGTGAGTTATTTTAACGCCAGACCAATATTCTAACTCTTGACATTTTGTCTTTGTCTTTTTGAGATGATTCAAGAAGGAAATAAAATTAATCAAACATGTTTAATCTCCTCCGTCCAGGGAGCTGGTGCATTTGGTGAAACACATATGTGAGGCTTTGAAGGCAAAAAGATTAGACTGCATTCTTGTTATTCCACCTGCTGTCACAAGGTGAATGAAAATGATTTACTTTAAACAACTATAAATGTAAAAACAAACAGAAATTGGTGCTGACTTTCCATTGGTTTGGTGTTTTTCTTTTCAATCATGATCAGTTCGGGGCAGCCGGGTATGTTCGGCAGGGAGGAGTTTGAACAGTTGGCTCCAGTAGTCGATGGATTCAGCCTCATGACATACGACTATTCCAGTGGTGCCAGGTGAGTGCACAGGCACAGGCGATGTATATTTGTTAAGGAAGAAATGGAGATGAATTAGGTGGTGAAATGATTAAAGTAACCGACAAACTGACAGCTACAAGAAGATCCACAGAATAAATGCAGACAATCTTCTGAGTTCTGCTTTTTTTTTTTTTAATAGACCGGGCCCAAGTTCTCCCCTGCCCTGGATAAGAGACTGTGTCCTCCAGCTTGCACCCACCACTCAGTGGAGGCAAAAGATCCTACTGGGACTCAATTTGTATGGCCTTGATTTTGCAAGTCAGGGAACAGAGCCAATCCTGGGAGGAAGGTAAGATAATACAGATACAGATACGACTACTGCAGGAATAGTTTCACATTATAGTAAATAAAGTTTCACATGTTTCAATAGAAAGAGTACTCTGCTGATTTGCACTCCTATAACACTGTCAGACTCATTGTTCTTCCTTCTCAAACTCTGACGTGTATTATCCACAATGCAACTCGACTCAGGTATTTTATGCTAGTAGCAGCTAATCTTGTTTCTCGCTGCTAGCCTTTGTCAGAGATGATGACCGGGCCTCAGAGGTCTGACAAACTCACTTCTGTCGAATTCCACATCCTGAGATTTTTTTTCATTTTCAAACTTGCAGTGTTCAGTTTATCAGACTTGACGTAGGTCCCGCTGGAGCCACAACAGACTTTAGGCAACTTTTTTTTACACCCATGGTAGTGCTACACAAGACCTGTAGACAGAATATGATGTTGATGACTTTAAAGCCCCTTAAAACTTTCAAATCTCTATAACATACAATATTCATGACCAAATAAACAAAAATCAAAGTTAAAGTTTGGAAAAGAGAACATCGCCTGTATATGTGTAGTTTGATCCGAATTTATTGGCCTGGAAACAACACAACAACTGCGATCAGATTTTTGATTCACATGTTGCTGAACTCTGACTGGTGCACAGAAGTATGTGATGTCACCTTTTTCCAACTAAGCCCCGCCCTCATCAAACCAGTGAGAAGAGTAGACAAAAACACAAATACAAAAACCGTTCATGTGAAATAACTTTTCTAACTTTTGGCAAAAAAAAAAAATTGTGTTACAGTAAGAAGCCGGGGGAGGCCAGTAGGTTGTCAGGGCCTAACTCTTATCTTTCATTTTCTGTAGGTACATTGAGATTTTGCGAGAACACAGGCCCAAACTTCTCTGGGATGAATATTCTGCAGAGCATCACTTCAGTTACAAGAGGTAATAATAGTATAGTACTTTGAAAGAGCAAATATTTGCTTCCAACAGCCTTTTTTTACACAAGATCTGTCCCTGCCCTTTCATTTCAGGAACAATGCTGTTAAACACGTGGTGTACTTTCCATCACTGAAGGTAAAACTCTTCACATTTTAAGTTAGTTTGTGGGTTAACACAGTTGCAGCATAAATAATGTTAAGACTAGGTGCCATTTACTTCATAGCTGAACTTGTGTTTACAGTAACGTGGAGATTAACATTATTTTAATTATTTTACAGTCAATCTACCTGAGAGTCTCTTTAGCCACTGAGCTGGGAACTGGAATTTCTTTATGGGAATTGGGACAAGGACTGGATTATTTCTATGATCTCCTATGAGAGTTGGACTTGATAGTGAAGACTGGGGACCTTGGATCATCAGCACATTGATTCTTTCTTTTTTTTTTTTTTTGAACATGGTGCACCAAAAACTCAGGTGGTGTATGCAGGTATTTTTTTTTCTGTGTGAGCAACTGAAATGAACTCTGATATGAGCCATTGACAGGGTGTAGTTAATACTCAACCTGTGCAGTGTCATAAAAGTGTTGAGAAATCTTGTTTAAATGACTGAACTGGGATTTGTTGATTTAATAGGTCCAAGCAGCAGCCAAAAGGTACTTCAGTATGTTTTATTCCTGTTTGTCAATGATGTTGTGAAAACTTGTGCAGTTCAGTCAGAGTGCAGTAACACATCTCCATTCAGCAACAGAAAGTGCATGATCATCAGTATGTATAAAATTTAAATGAAGGGGTATATTCTTGTTCAGAGGCCGTCAAGAGTTCAAGTGCCACAGACATCTGTTCAGTCTATTTGACTCACCATTGCTTACAAACATTTCTGCTCTTGGACGCAGCTTTGCTCGCCGTGAAGATGAATCCAATTTTCTGGCTTTAAGCGTCCACCATCGAGAATACATCTGCTCCTGATACCAAGTTTGTTTTCTTTTGGTTGTTTTTGTCATTTTTCAAATCTTCAAATCAAGACATTTGATTGTGTGGTTTTTATTAGATTTATAATAACAGCATTGACAAGTAATGAAGTTGTATTTACAGTGTTGCCAAACATTTGTTCTGCTGCAGCATCTTCCAGTATTTATCTCAGATGAATGTTTGTTTAATTACATGAATATAAATGTTAAACAGATAAGCTGATGAATTTCAGTGCTCCTGATTCAAACATTACTATTTTTACTTGGCACTACAGAGCAGGATTAGATTGTTTACAGCAAGGGAGGTCGACTCCATGTTCTGACCAGTTATCAGGTGTCTGTCTATGACCACATGCACAGCATCTTCTTGACTTGCTGGAAAACACAGAGATAAACAAGAGAGGGGGGGTTGGTTTAGTTTTATAAATGCAGATTAAGTCTTTTACTGTGCTGATTTAGTATCTGTGCTCTGAAGGTCAGCTCACCTGTGTATGACCCTCCACTGTCTTTCACAAAGTCTTCCACAATCAGGGGCAGGTTGGCAAAGTCAGGCCTCCGCACCAGTTCAAACACTGAGGGCTTTTAACAAAAACAGTCACTGTTAATTACATTGAACATAAATATATTTGGGTATATTACCTTCATGTTTACTTGAGGAAGACTAACCCCTGTTAAACTATAGCCACTGAAGATCCACTTCTGTCCCTCAGTGGCACAGCACAGAGCTGACACGCCTTGTCCCACTGCACAGACTGGCTCTGCACACACACGGGGGGGAAAAAAAAAAAAAAAAATCAACCTTTATCCAAGAACGTACAGATTACATACTGACTGCTTTTAAAATGAGCCTCACACTCACTTTGGTGAGAGATGAAGTGTGTGAGAATGCGGTGCAGAGAGCCGCTGTGTGCCAGGTCATTCAGCGCTCCAGGGCAGTCTGGGATGAGCAGCGCCTGGTATCGGGCACCTGGAAAAGGTCGTCATGATATAATAACTGAGCAGCAGCAGCAGCAGAAACGACAGGAGCCAAGTGGCTGTGAAATGAATATTCTCACCATCTATAGATTCAAGTTTGGCTGGTGTTGCGTAAGGTTTAACATTGAAGTCTTGCACCCATCTGGCCGTGCTTTCATCCACTCCAACAAAGTCTATTGGCTTCCCCTGCAATTCAGAGAAAGACTCAGAAAGAAAGACCCTTCACCTCAGTGCAGAGAGTCAGATGATGTGCTGAGTTAGTTATACTACAGAGGTTACTGTGCAGTCATCTTCATTTTTATCCAATGTGCAACTTATACATGTGTGATGTGCAGAGCTGAAACAATTAAGTCAATTAATTAATTAAAAATTCTTTGATAATCGATTAATCATCATTTTTAAAGCAAAAATGTCTGACATTTCCCAGTTACAACGTCTCAGTTGTGAGGGTTTAATGCTTTTGGTTTACATCAGTGTAAATTGAATGTCTCTGAATTCTAGACCATTGGTCTGATAAAACAAGCAATATGAAGACATCACTTTGGGCTTTAGGAAATTGTGTGACACATTTTTCAATATTTTCATGTTACATTTTACAAGCTAAACAATTAAAAAAAAAAACCTGATAGATTGATCAATTATGAAAATAACCATTAGTTGCAGCTCCAGTAATGTGGAAATGTCAAGCCTCCAGTGCACAATGCACATTCACTGAGAATGGAGTTTACAGTGAAGTAGGAGACATGTTTTGTGCAGTAGCTCAACCTTTAATATGAAAAATATTCAAATACTCAAACTACATCATAGATGAGGGAGAACCGTAACAATTTCTAACGAGGTAATTGAAATTTTACTGGGATAAAAATAGAGCAGATACAAACTATTATTCAAACAAACATATTATTGTGTCTTATATCTGGGTAACACTTACTGATAAAGGCTTCATAAGCTGTAATTAATGACTTCATTAATGGTTAACAAATAATTTATTAATGCTTCACAGACCAGTAAAAGCCATTAATAGCAACAGCTCTTGGGTTGCCAGGTTGTGGAAAATCCTCCTCCAGCATGAAACATGGCACGCTGCTGGCATATAAATCCATTAAGGAGACCACTCCAAATCATCAAGGCTACAGTTCTAAATATTAATAAGCCATTAATAAAAGGCCGTGGGAGTCTCAGTTTTTCAATAAGCCATCAGTGAAAGTTGGTCAGCCACCTGTAAATGCTAATAAATCATTAATAAAACAATCATCCATCACATCTGTAGCTTTAATGTCGTTAGAAGCTGTTTATAAATAAGTTTTGGTCAAGACGTCCTGCAGCTCATTTATTGAAAGGTTTTAATTAATGGCTTATGATTGA
This sequence comes from Seriola lalandi dorsalis, assembly GCF_002814215.2. Taxonomy (NCBI): domain Eukaryota; kingdom Metazoa; phylum Chordata; class Actinopteri; order Carangiformes; family Carangidae; genus Seriola; species Seriola lalandi. The sequence goes on along the minus strand of NW_019525235.1, from coordinate 786,969 downwards.
TCTGTCAAGCATAAAAAATATTAATTGAATTCATTAATTACAGTTTATAAACCTTTTCTAAATGTTGCTTTATGAGACAGTGGTGCCCAAGTCTGTAGAAGAGCTTTCTGTCTTTTCCTTTCTTTGTCCCTGCCTGGATGTTACTGGTCGTCAGTCCCAATTTCTGTTTACTTGCGACCAACAGAATAAGGGACTCCACTGTGAAGGGTTTTCACTTCAGTGGCAGCTCTTTTTCAGAGAGCAGCTCAACTCAGCTGGACTCCGGACTTCCATTCAGAAGTCCGGACACAGACATTTGAAGATCATGAAAGAAGCTTATGGAAAAGTGACCGGCTGTTCACTTTTTGCCCTTTAAAAAAAGGAGAAAAAAAGAAATAAAGTCTTACCCCAGGTGTGGCTGTCTGGAGATTAAACGCGGAGGTACAGAGACTGAAGGACTGATGGAAAGACTTCGCAGACACCCCTGAATAAACAAACACACCAGTTTAAACTCACCGCATATCTGCAACAGACAACATATCCACTGAGCTTTAGGACAGCTGAACGTAAAGATATGAGGAAATGAGGAACAACTAGACTGATTCAGCATTGTGTGCAACACTTTGTCGCTGATGCTTCAGCTGTGTGTTAATCCACCCACCTTGAGGAAAGGCGCTCGCCACTATCAAACAAGTTGGCTTAGCAGACATTTTATTAATCTTTGTGCCCCTTCTACATTAAATATTTTCGCCTCTTTTAAAAGAATAACAAGATAACTGGATGAAATCATGCAAGAAAAAAATGTACGAGGAAGAAGTTCTGTCACCTGACAACAACATCCGCTCAAAGGATTTCAGAATAAAAGTTCAATGTCAAAGGCAAGGGAAAATATGACCTGTGACTAATGAGCTGCAAGTATTTTTTATTTTCATACAAACAAACAAACAAACAAAGAAACAAACAATGATTTCTATGTTAATTTTTAAATTATAACTTTAGTAAACACTGTGTGAAATACATTCAAACAAACAGAATAGATAAACAATAAGGCCAACACTGTTTGCAGCATTAAATACTTAAAAATGAAAATAAAATGAAATGAAAATAAAACTTTAGTAACACGTTCATCCACACATTGTTAGCGTTAAAATGCATTAGAATTAGCAGAAAAAGAACAGTGCTGTCCAGCAGCATTACAGTGTGGAGTGCTTCTATTCTGAAAATGTCATCATTTTTTAGTGACAACTCCACAGCATCCAGGACTGTGTGCATAATTTGGGGCATTCAAATTTCTAATCAAACATTTTACAATTTATGATGTGACACATTTTGTCATATTTGATCAGACATCAGTAAGGATCTTCTTTCAAATTTTGATAAAGGCAGCAAGTAAACATCATCCCCACAAGCTGAAAGAAAAACAGACACAGGGAACTTGTTAGTTCCACACTGCACACAGAAGCAACGTTTGTTTACTATTCAGCTGCCGGTAATTTGCACAACATTAAAAGAGATGCTCATATTGACCAGTATTTTTGCAAAGTGGTTAGGGTTTTACCTGGAAAAATGCAATCCCAGTACCCACTGCACCAAGAATATACAACTGACTCAGGATGAATTCCTCTAATTTCATGATGCAGCCTCCCTGAGAGCATGAGGAATGGAAAGAAATTACAATTTTGCTATAATACAACATTTAGCCAGAGCCAAATGAACAGCTCCACCCACCTCCACCTTGTAGATGTTGGAGGGATGGTCCCTGTCGCCGCAGAGTTCACTGGGAGTTTTACAGCAGCTATCAGGAACCAGCCGCTTATAGTCTGCAGCTTGGATCCACGTGCTGTTTGTCCAGTCTGAGAAGTTGTTACTGCCACAACACTTAAACTGAAAGGAAGTCAGTAAAGGGACAAACAGAAGAAAGACGAAAGGATGAGACATATGAACACGTGCAGGCTAAAGGGGCTGTCATTTCAAACTCTGATCACTGATTTTTTCTCAGTCATGGAAGCGCTGATGCTGTGATTGAAACATGCAGTATCACTTCCACACCTCCTGCTGAAGCTTGTCCACAGCCTGCGTGACGCTCTCCTCCCCTGGCTGCTGGTATTTCTGCTGCATGGTCACCTTCAGATTCTGTCTGAGCTCGTCATCCAGCTGCGAGACAGGAAAAGCACTTCAGTGATTGATCAGGAAAAAAAAAGAAATACATATACAGTATATGTATGTAAGTATACATATATATGTCACAGTCAATAAAAATAGCCCCTCGTCAAGTTTCTTTCTTCCCCTGTAACATTCCACTGTACCTGTGCGCTGCCCACATATAACCCAAAATATATGAGCTCAGATCCTCTGACCCCCCCCCCCACTCCATGTTTCACAGGCATTCTTTAAATTGATTTGCAAATATAAATAGTTTTTGTTTCTGGACTGACAAAGTGCAAAGAGTGAAAATGAACCATCATATATCAACCTGTTCCAGAAACAGGTTGATATGAAATGGAGACAGGTGGCAGCAGATTACCTGGTAGCAGAGAGGGAAACACTGGAGCCAGAGAAAGGGGGAAGAAAGAGAGGTGTGAAAAGGATAGAAAAACATGACAAATGAAGAACATGCACAGAGAGGCATGCAGAGAAGATTTCACAACAGAGAGGGCAGCAACTGGAGCATTTCATGGGCGGTAAAAGAAAAAAAAAAAGACATGATGGAGCGAAAGAAAGGTGTTTGAAGTCAGTGGAATGACAAAAAAAAAAATCACATGAAATACAAGAAAAGAAAGACAGAAAATGTAAACAACTTGCAATTGCTGTGAATTTCAAAATAAACAAACGCTTCACCTCTTGATAGGTTATGTAGGCCAGCACACCAGCAATGATTTCCAGCAGGAAAATACAGAGCAACAAGACCAAATACTGTTGAAAAGAGACATGAAAAAAAGCTGTAAATAATCCTCAGATGGTGTTTTAGTACATTTCTGTGCTGAAATATGACAATAAATGTGACTTTAAATATGATATCAGCATTGAAACTATCTGTTCATGACTCAAAAAAAAACAAACAAAAAAGTTGTGCTCTAGAGAATAACTGGTTTAACTGTGGGAAAGGAAGTTATTCATTACAAAGGTCGTGGCAAATATGGAAATAGACACAATGTGACAGAGCTTGTGCAGTGTTGCTGCAGTATTAAATGCTCTCACTGCGTCTGTCTGTCCCTCTCACAGCCTCTTCAGTCCAAGCAGCTGCTTGTGATGCCCCTCATTCCTCTGGCATGAGCTGCGCTCTAAATCTACACTCTTAAAGACACACTCTGCATGACTTTGTCTGTTATTTCTGACAGCAATGCCCGTCTGACATAATGGGCTGCACTGAATGCAGGCAGACGAGACAGAAGGTCACCAAGGATTAACTTTCAATACACATAGACCCAGACTAGGCTGTGTGTATATAAACAGGAACTTAAAGTGTCTCTCATTGGTTTCTGATTCCACATAATTAAATGAGGTTTAACGCTGCGGTGGAGCGGAGTGAAAGTAAAGAACCATGGTTTTTATAAAACATTTTTCTGCTGCAGGGCCGTGTTTTTTGTGACTGATGCACCTTACCATGATCAAAAGACTCTTCATCTCCTTCAGAGTGGCACAGCATCCGATTATCCCGGTCACTATCACGATGGCCCCAGCAGCTATCAGGATGTAAGCTGAGGCTGAGTAAAAGCTGGAGTTCAGTAAACTGATGTAGTCGCTCTTTTCCACCAGAGTCCACACTCCCACTGCCAGCACGGCTCCTCCAGCCACCTGAAAGAAGGTTCTGTTATCAGCTCAATTCGAACCAGACCCTCCTGTCAAGACTGTGCCACATCATTTTCAGCGGTTATAAATTAGCTCCTAAAATGTGATAGTGATGCAAAGAAGGCAACGCCTTATTCTTTCACTGTGGAGCCTTGAGGGACGTGCAGTTAAATTTGTTTTTGTTTTTGTTTCTGAATCTGATGCACATATATCACAGTTTCATATCTGAGTGGATATTTGGTGGAAATGCACTATGAGAAATTAGATATACAAGAACTGATACAATCTATCTTTAAAGCCTTGAGGAAATGAAAGTTAAGAGTTAAGAAAGTAAAGGTTCTGATGTAAATAAACTGTTGGATTGTCTCTGAAGTACAGACTGTATGGAGCATTTTTTTCTTGCTTCCACATTAACTGTTGTAACTGAAAAAATGTAAACACTAAATGAATCGGCAAAAATCTGTAGTTTAAGTGAACTAAAGATCATAATATTGTATAATATACATATCTTTACTGAATATATGTAATGATAAGTTTTTGTAACTGCGAGTGCTTCAGTGTCATAAAGTGAAGGTTTTCACTAATATCTGTGGTGCCTGAAGCTAAGCATGAAACGAATGCTCCATGTTAATTATTACATCTAATGGTATCAATAATAATCAGTGTCAAATAGAGCCTTTAATGGAAGATTTGTTGTCATACATTGTTTGAAAATCTTAATACTTCCTTGTTAACTTACCCAGAAAAGAATATTGAAGAGAAAAAGTAGATATTTCAGACAAATTGTCCCACAGGTGTGAGTTTTTTCACCTTGTGTTTCCATTCTGAAATAAAAAAAAGCTGACATGTTGGCACATTGTGAGGTGATGCACAAACACAGAAAACATCACCAAATGAAAAACTTGGTGTTTTCCCAACAGAGAGGACTTGCTTTCATGCAATACTTGAGATTACTATCACACAACTCTGTTCCTATACTTGCATGACAGCAAACTTAAGCCTATTAGCGCTGTATCTGATGGAGACTCGTCAGTTGCGGAAACACATGGAGTTTCCTCTTTTACTCTGCTTTAGTTCCACCTTTGGTGTGAAAAGGTGATTTACTGGGTGGAGCTCAAACATAACTACAATACATATGAGCTTTTCTGACAACATGTTGTCTTTTTCAAGGTTTTATATGCATTAACAATGGATAACATTTAACAGTACACCAAAAATAAAATGGTGTTGCATTTCAAACTTGCAAAAAGTTGGTAGAACAGAGCAATGTAAAGAGCTCACTGATGAAATCAAATATGTTGTGGAGAAAACATGCTTAACATGTGTCACATGTCATCCAGCAGACAGATATATATGTCCCCCCATCCCTGTAACTTATCCTGATCTTCTGACACTCCAGTCATATACTGTTGACATTTAACTATTTACTTAATGAATTAGTCAAAGTCGGTTTGTACCCCACCCTGAACCGAACTTTCTTCTGCTTCTATTTTAAGAAAAGCTGCGACTGGGAGCATCATGAGAGATGGTGACTTTAGATTCTAGGTATTAGTAGGCCTCTCTCTTATAAAGAAATAAACAAACAAAAAAATGGGTAAAGAGACAATAGCTATAAAATAACAAGCACGTTAAAAAGAAACTTATTAGAGTATGATTTTTTTTAGCCGCAAGACAAAATACTCCGAGTGTGAACATGATCAACTGGCAAAAGAAAATCTCAAATCTCATGGTCATATTCAGAGTTATTTTTAACTCATTGTGTCATGGAAAAATTTCTCTGCCTTTCCGCTGAGACCAGAGTACTCCTACCTGATAGTCTGTGGTGGGCCCTGAAGGATGTAGATTATCGGGGTAACGTCTTCCAAGCTCCCACTAACCCCAGTGTCAATGTGCTGCTGTCTTTGAAGGTTAACTGCAACAGTGTACGCTCAGTTGACACCCAGAGCCGAGCCTCCTACCCAAGCGTCTGAGGGTCTGTCCTCTTTTGGCACAACAGGCAGCTCTCACTTCAGGAGTTATATAGAGTACATGTCTGCCCCCAGCTGGTTTCTCATGTGTATGAGCTTGGTCAGCACTGAAACCAAAAGTTTAGCTTATAAAAGACTGTTCAAAAATGTTTCAAAAGACATTAACAGCAGAGGAGTCATCAAAAACATCCTTTATTAGATGGATTCTAAAAACACATAACAACATGTGCAAATCTTACAGATAATGTTCAGTAAAACTTATTCACATAAAAATGGCACTGGAGGGAAATTCAACGCCACTGAACCAAGGTGTGGACACTTTAGGATTTTTAGCAGAGTCTTTTCAGGAGCCACTCCTCTTCTGTTTATGTACAGCAGCCTCTTTTTGACGTGTCCTCGCTCAGTAAAAGTGCATCTACGTACTGTCGATCATGCTGAGCAACCAACATCCTAAAATTAAGAGAAGTATAAAATCACTGTGCAGCAGAAAGCACAATGTTTGAAAATAGAAATGAGTATTCACAGCACTGACCCTGCTTCTTTGTGACCAAAATAATACGACAGGAACTATTAGGTACAACCCATTTACAGTGATCATGGTATGGTATTATGGACTAAATATGAGTAACTCAGCAAGCAAACACATGTTGGTTCCAGCTACATGAATGTTGTTTGACGGCATCTCCTCCACTCTGGTAAATTATGATGGGCATTTTTCAAAAACTGCAAAAACTGCAAACTGAAGCCTTGAAAATATCGATGAAGTTGAATCACCTCTCTGTAACAGTTTCAATGAGGACTGATAAAACTGAATTCATTCAAACTGTCATGAGGGTAGGATTTATTGTGGGACTGTTGTGTTAGGCTGCATTAGTTTAGCTGGGTATACATTATAAACTGGCAACTGAGTACTGGCTACAATTACATATACAGTGACTGACTAAGTGTAATAACAAAATGTGCAGGAAAAAAATATGATGTCATACCCAGCCAGGTCAGTCATCAGCTCCTCCATGTTATATCCGGTCTTGGCGCTGCACTCGTAAAACAAAGCCTGGTGCTGCTGTGTAAACCAGAGAACAACATTTTATTTCATTAGCTCAAAAAGTATTTTTCTTCCTTAGCAGAAACATTATGAGAAAAATCACTGAAGAAAGTTGTTTGAATATTCAAAGGCACCTCACCTCTGCCAGCCTCTGCCCGTTGTCTGTCGTCACTTTTCTGCTCCATCTGTCAGCCAGGTCCAGCTTGTTCCCCAGCAGCATTAACACTGCACCGTCACACATCTTCTTCTGCGACATACAACAGGTCACAGTACACAAATATTAATGTGTTAGTTCTTAAAATGTGATGTTGCATCATCCACATTAGCATCTGACAAAAACACCCCAAATACTGAACAAAAATAGTACAAAAATAAATATGTGTCTACTGAGATTCCTATTGTACTGCACTGTAAATAAAATACATGTGTATTCAAATTTGGGTAAACTGTTCATCACCACCTGCTCACCTTCACAGAGACCATCCATCCTCTCACTGCTGTGAAGGAGGGGGGTTGCATTACATCATACATGGCGAGGATACCGTCAGCCTTCCGGTAGTACTGCTCAGTGATGCTGCGAAACCTGGAAAAAGAGTCAGTAAAAAGGAATAAGTAAATATTAACACACAAAAAGAAAAAAAAAAAAAAGAGTTATTAGGTGGTAATATGATTCTACAGCTGTCACATCTGACCTCTCCTGTCCTGCAGTGTCCCAAAGCTGCAAGGTGACTGTGGTGGAGCCCAGAGTTAAAGTCTTCATGTGGAAATCTAGACCTAAAAACAACGGAGGGCCCTGGTTTCATATCTTACTTCTACATATAGAGGAGCAAGTTAATCACTGAGAAAAGAATGATACATTGAAATCTTACCAACAGTTGCACTCATGTTACTGTAGAAGCGTCCTGTGCAGTAGTGCCGGATGAAGGAGCTCTTACCCACACCCGAGTTCCCCAAGAAAACCACCTTGAACACTCGATGAGGAGGACTGACAATTTTTCTCTAAAATTTAGTTAAAAGGCCAAACTTAACAATTTGATTGATTGAATATGTATTTTTTTTATTCCATTAAGAGGGAGCACATTTTTGCCAGAGATACATGAAAATCTGTGCTCTAGTCTCCAAAAGCCTTTTTATATTCATCATTACTTCTTTTGCTGCTACTGTACTGTTAAACTGATAGTTTAAGGATAAATTGTGTATATTTTTAGATTTAATAATTTCCCTACCTGAGTTTGAGCCTGTTCAACATTTTCACACCTGACTCTACGTGACGGTTGGATTCTCTTGGCTGTATTTGTCACCACTTTGTCTTTGTCCTGCTCCCACTCATCAGATGAGCTCAGCTGTCTTCAGAATCAATGAATACACAAAATTAGTGGCTTCCTAGGGCAAGGTCATTCACTGCAAAGATGATAAATGTAATATCAGATACAGTTAGTCATACAAACCTTTTCAGTGGCTTGTCTTGCAGTAAGTAGTTACCTATGACTGACCCTCTCTTCTGCAAAGTCTTTGTGACATTTGGATTCTACAAAGGTTTTTTTGTGGAAAGTAAGGCAGAAGAAACGAGTAGCATTAAGATTTCGACTTGAATAAACAGATGTGCTATGGTAGATATCCAAGGAGCATTCATTAACACTGTTTTCTCTGTAGTAAAACCAACTGTTTCACAGGGATTCTGTTCAGTAGTGACATTTATTCTGCTACAAAGTACTTTAACATCATAATCATTTATCAACAATACACTTATTTTATCATAAATTATATGACAAGAAAAAAATATAGGAAATAATCAACAGGTGAATGTTTTGTGTCCTTTGTCAGATTCTTCGTTCAGAAACTTTAACACAAAAAGACTCATGGAAGCTCAAATCCAAAAATATCTGTAATTAACAGCTTTGGCAAAACTACCATATTAATTTTATGAAGGAATGTGGAGGGGATAAAAGGGAACCTGCTAAGAATGTGAGAATTGTGATAAATTAAAGGGCTTCATTAGTTTGGTAAATACTGACCCACTTTAGTTCACTTGCATAAATAGTGCTATGTACAATATCATTCATGAACATATATATAACACTCTTTGCTTCACCGTGTCCTTGACACAGGACAGGATTAATGTCTTTTCAACACTTCACCAACCACAACTACAAGAGAAAAAACCAACAACATTGCTGACATGCAAAACTCCTTAATGGTGTGAGTGACATTAACACAAGTTCAGCCAATAACCAAACAATAACAGCTGCCCATATAAATAATCATTGTCCAGAGGATGGACTTAGCTTAGGGTGGATAAATCTGCTGCGTCCACGGGGTGCAAAGGTCTTCACTGAGGTAACGAGTTAATGGCAGAGCAGGAAGGACAGAGCTTTTGTGACTAACCCTCCTCTGAGACTGTCGGGCATCTTTCTCATCTCGCAGTGTTTTGTTCATATCCCTGACACAAGAGGAGAAAATCATTTAGAGCCGTTCTCACATTGACTGATGCATGTTTGGAGCAGTGAATGGTTGAATGAAAGAGAGACATGAAGTACACACACTGGAATTACATTAAGGACTTTTCAGGTAGTCTTACCTACAAATTCTTGTTAGTACATTTCTTCCATCGTCACTACAAAAGAACTTGACTCAAAGATAAAACAGCAGCAGTTTAGATTTACCTCAACAGCTCCAGTTGTCTGAAGAGGCTATCCTTCTCTTTCTGAATGTTCTTTGACACCTTCATCACATTTCTATAGTGAAACAAACAAAAGATTATTTCTATATTTTTGTTATTGTAAACAACCCCCATAAATAAGGCTAAAACCAACAAAGAAGTGATCCTACTAAATGTTACCAAAGCTTGATATACAGTATCTTAGTGCTCTGTTCCAAAAACTATTAACAACACATCAGTGAGCCACACTGTTGCTCTGGAAGACATGTTCCTTATTTACAATGAACATGTACACTGTAGTTTATTTGATACACCATCCTGCTGCCATAAATATTCCCCTGTCCATGACACAGAATATGTTTGCTAAAAATGACAGTGCCCAGCTGTATTAGGTTATTACTTAACAACCTTTTAGATAAATGAAGTTTAATGTTGGTGAGCTGTTTTTAAACATTTAAAGCTGAGCTGAGTGCCACCAAGAGGGTGGAAAGTATTGAGACACAGAAAAACACATTGTTAGTTTGATCTATTTATAGTGTTTCTTGAAAAATAAAAGAATTATGCCAGCTGTGTCCTTTAATAAACCCCTGTTATTCTTGCATATTATCAGATCATCTGCCAGGGACATGGGAGTCATTTTATGCTCAACCGAAGTCCAGGGAATTGTTTACAGTAATTTCATTCTCTATACTTTTGGGTATTTTTAAACTTGTTTGACATGAAACACTTATGTATGCTTTTATTTAATCACACATTCGCTTTGGTGACTTTTTGCTGGTCTTGATTAGAAATAAATAAGTTAATAAAAAAACTTTCACGGCCTGTAGCGAGTTTCACTGGAACTACAAAGGAAACTCATCTGACACCCATGTGTATTTTTTGTTTTTATTACAAAGCATTCAAGCATATTTGCTTTATTTTTTAAGAAGTACTATTGAAATAAAGCGATTACGATCATTGTAATTAGTTAAAAAATAATGTCAGCCATACTACAAAGTGAGACAGTGTTTTCGTAATTGAATCTCTGATCTTATACTTGGGACTTTCAGGCAGCTCTCTGTGCTGTTAGCCACTCACCTCTGCTTGGCCACTTGCTCCTGGGCAGCGTTGAGCTGCAGCAGGCTGAGCTGACCGAGCGCGGCCTGCAGCTGCTCCCTGCTGCTCTCCACCTGCTCCTGTAGCTGGATGTTGAGGCTCCGCAGCTGCTGGTTCTGCTCCTTGATGTTTGCCTGCTCACAGCTCAGCTGCCGGATTCTGGTCTCCAGCTTAGGAACAAAGACAGGTCCTGTTGATTCACTCATTACACTATTGCACTCTTCAGACATAACATTAGTGCCATTTGAATGCCTACCTCTTTCTGTTTGGTCAGTGTACTCTCCAGCTCTTGCTCTCGCGTCTTCAGCTCCTCCTCGAGTCGCTGCCCTCTTTGCTTCTGTCTAATACTGTCCTTGATTTCACAATAAATTAATTAATTGCTATTATGATGATCACTCTTGTTAAATGGCACAAATGTTGGACTAAAGAGCACACGTGTGTACCTGAGCCCGGTGTTTCTGTTTCTCCTCTCTGAGTTGATTTTCCATGTCTTCATATATGGACCGAATAATCTGATCGTGTTCGGTCTCCCGTCTAAAATAGGAAAAAAACAAACCAAAAAAAACTCACAATCAGAACACTCACAGTTACATTTGTCAGAGTTTATGTACAATATATTGTGTTCACTGTGCAGAGGAAAGCGGGAGGAAGTTGGGACCTGCGTAAAGCTTGTTCCAGACTGTCTCTCTCTCGGATGGAGTCCTGTAAATGGGACACAGCGTGGCTCAGGACGCCCTCCAGGACACTCAGCATCTCTGGTCTGTCTCTCTGGAGTTCACACCACAGAGAACAGAGCTCCTGCTGACTGACACACATCAACACAACACAACAGTTAAAAGACTGAGGACATCTAACCTTAACGGCACATCAATCACTTATGTTACATAAAAAGTAGACTGTTGTGAATGGAAACTGAGGAGATTTTCCCAAAACACTTCCAGTTTTGTCTTTTTGACAGTAGCAAGAAAATATATTATGGCAGCAGCAAACAATTATTTTCATTATTGATTTATTTAATGATTAAATTGTTTAGTCTATAACATATCAGAAAATGGTAAGAAAAAAAATGCCCATCATGATCACCAAGGTCAGGACAGAAAACCAGAAAACCTTCACATTTGAAAAGCTGGAACCAGAGAAATTTGGCATTTAATTGATTCATTGATTATCAAATTAGTTGCCAATATATTTTCTGTTGATCAAGTAATAGATTAATTGACCAATTGTTGTGGCTCTAAAATACATCATATATTGTTTATTAATTAATTAATTAATTATTATTATTATTCATTCATTCAACACCAACATGACCCACTAACACAAATTAATACTTTGTGTGTGCTAAATGGGTAAAATATGATTACAAGGATATAAATCAGTGTGAGGTTTTTAGAAAGGTATGGCCACCTTTGTGCTAATATTTAAAGATACAGGTGCTGCTTTCTGTTTTTGACTGTCTAGAATCTAATACGATGATCAACAGTCTCAAAGGCCTTAATGAAAAAAAATTGATCTTACTCTTTGAAAAGTTTGTCGCCTCCCAACTCCATCAGTATATTTACAAATCTGACTGCAGCGGAGTCCTGGGACCAGTCCACCTGGTCTTCATCCTCCTCTGCTTTGTCTTGGATCAGCTCAGTCATGTCCTCCAGTCCCATCAACTCACCTGCACCACAGACAAAAAAAGCCACAGAAGAATTTGTTTAAACTGTATGAGAAAAGTTTTTGAATGAATATTAGCTTTTCCCATAAATGCCACAGTGAATTGTGGTCTCAAATTCCTCAAAACACTTCACTCACCAAGTCCTGTGTTGAACTCAATGGGAGTAAGAAATCCATTGCTCTCTCGGTCCAGACTTTCAAACACTGTCTCCAGCTGTTCGGGGGACAGTGGCAACTCCCCTTGTAGCCTCTGACCAGAAGAAGGTGCAAAGTTCAGGTCTTAACAATCAGCCTAAAAGTTGTTACTCTGCCACACTAGATGCTCACCTGCATGTCCCGCTTTGTGATGAACCCTTTCCCCTCTTTGTCACACAACACGAACAGCTGCTTGGCCTTGCCCATGGTTTCTGCCTGCGGGCTTCCTGGCACTGCCTCTTTGGGGGAAGCCAGCGGGCTACGTCCGCGGCCCGACCTGGGGCTCCCAGCAGACAGGACCCGTGGTCTGGGGCTCACTGGGACGGCCTCACCGCTGCCTTGACCCACCAACACTTCGCCATCATTCAGCCACATAGACATTACTGTACAAGAGGAGCATGGATATGGGTGGGGGAGGTGGTGTATGTGTCTATAAATTAGTCAATCAACAGCAAAATAATCAGCAACTGTGCAAAAAAGCCAATTATGCAAAAAAAAAGTAACCAGCAAATGAATCGATAATGAAAATAATTGCAAGTTACAGCCCTAATGAGAAGTGTCTTTAAAAGTGTCTGTATTTCAGCAGCATTCAAATTATTTATCACTGTAAATAATTAGAGACATTTACTCTCATTTTCCTGATAAACTGGACTGAATTTAATGACGTTTTGGATCTTCTCTCTTAGTGCTCCAAGCTGGTCCTACAGGTCCTCCCTTGTCAAACATGAGGTGAAGAACAAACTTTAATGTGCACAGTCATTAGACTATGTGTGTGCACATCGTCTACAGCTGCTAGACATGTCTACACTCAATGAAATTTTATTATTGTTTGAGGGATCCATCATGATGGAAATTATTTGACACATTTCTATCAAAAACGTAACTGAAAAATGAATATTCCCAGGAGAGGTTATGACAAAAACGCTTGGATTCAGACAGCACAGCCCCTTGTCCTCGCTGTTTATCTAGAATAGGAAAACTTATATAAATGCTATGCTGCCAGAAGTATCTGTGACGGTGCACCAGGATGTGTCGAGGGTAAAAAACAGGATGGTGTCATGTGAGAAGGGTTACTGTGTACTTGAAGAGGAGGGTGGATGGCTACGAGAGAAGAGATGCAAATCAAATATTTGCATTGTCAGAATTACCACAATTACAAACAAATTTCACTCTCAAGAACTATGGGGAAAATAGGCCACAGTACCTCAATGACATTCACAAAACAGTGATTTATGACAGCGTCACACACAATCAGGCTTCAGGTTAGATGGCATTTCTATCACAGCGAAAGATCATAGCAGCATAAATCACAAGTAGTTTTGTTTAAATAGAATAAGAAATGTTTCAAAATTAAGGCAGAAGAAATATATCTCTGGGGCTCATCAGGCTAGAGTGCAAACTGAACTGAAATGTGCCCAACTAATAAATGAAATTATCTATCTAGTCCTGCTATCTATGAAGGCATAAAACCTAAAAAGTATATAGCTACTGATAATGGCAAGTAATGCACTTGCAGATGATCTATAAAGCCTTAAAACTAGCTTATGACATAAAGATATGCGGGGTTTCTAGATAAAAAGCTCATGTAAACATTATGTTTTAAGGATGTCAAACCAGACTCCCAGTTAGCCAGCAGCCACGCCAAAGGTCAAATAAACTTAAACACACCTCTGACACTGTTTAGCAAGGTCGGTGTGTGGTGCAAGGTGGAGCTGCTGTCACATTCTGGGAAAGTGGCACCAAGTTATTAAAGAGTTTACAACATGTTGTAAGCTACAAAACTGTCAGTCAAACTTTCTGTGATAAATGTCAACATGGTGCCACACTCAACAACATATGTTGCTTTAAAACACTGCGACAGCGTTCAATAATAAAACTGCAAGATTAAACAGACAGCCTGGTTGTGAAATGCTGATTAGCGTTTGAGACTGTACCAAAAGTTTCATTAAAACGCAGCTCGGTTCCCCATAATGACTGAAATGGCTAACACACGAGCAGTCCTGGTGCAATGCGGCTAAACTGAGGAAACCAAAACCAACGGAATGTACATTTATTATTAAAGGAAAAAAGAGCCGCAAAAACTGCTGTCAGTCGGTTGTTAATCTACCAGGTGAACATGAACATATTCGTCTTAGTGGTTTTAAATGACCTCACAACTGTATTTCATGTCAGTGCAGCGAAGTTGTAGAAAGTTTGGCTACTCACCGACCGTGTATTGGACGCAGGTATCTACTACCTTTGGTCGCCTCAGTCACTCAGACAAATACTGACTTCAACCGCTGGGTGGCAGTGAGGATCTGTACCGTAATGTTTAGTGCAGCCTGCAGCCGCGACTTGCAGACACACTTTTCTTGAGAACCTATAAATGGGTTATTACGGTAGCGTTACCATGGATTTGCGGAAATACATACGTTACCGCCATGGACCATGGTTACCTCTCTCCCAGTGGGTAGCATTCTTTGCTTATAAAAGTGGGAATATGAACAATTTACTGGTTATTCTTGCCCCAAGATGACTTATTTTTGCTCTTCACACGTTTTTTGGTAAGTAAATATTGGTTAACTGGTATTAGTTTAGCTTGCTTACGTAACTGTAAGAAGTCAAACAATGTTGTTGTGGTTAACGTAGAAAACGTGTCTGAAGTGAGTTCCACGAAGTTAAAGCCTGAGGTGTGCCAAATGCCAACAGAGTGTGTTGTGGAAATAAGTCAGTAGTAACTCTATTATCCGTCTCCAAGATTATCCTCTGCCAGGGCTAAATAACGATAGCCTACCGTCATAGGGAGATTAGATGTGTAAAAAGAAAGAAAGGAAGCGTAATACTACTACAACAACAAAACAAGGGTTGGTGGTGTCCGCGGAGGTGAAAATAATCTGTAATCCCAGCCTTGACCTTTCCACGCCTGCCTGTGTAACAGTATGAGCATCTTGACCTTACATAGTTACGTTTACCGCTAATTTAGCTGTGTGAGAAAGCTGACCAGTTACATCGATCCTTCATACCGCACGGGAGAAAGCTAGCCTCAGATAAAACATAGCGTTGCTTCCCTGAGTACGGAATAGAGGTACAGAAACAATGTGTTTTTCTATCAAACAATACAACCAAGGTCTCTGTTGTTTCACAGCCTTTCTATTCTTCTTTGCAGGTAATAATGCAGCAAATGAGGAGACTTTCCACGGCAAAGATGTCAACATGCAGCATTTGAAAAGGTCAAACGCGTTTCATCTGATATCTTGGACTGCCTGCAGTCATCACAGAGATTCTTCTTCCCTGAGGACGACAAACCGCATGTTTCTTTGCAGAGGAACGATCTGGAATAAATAATACATAAAGCAAAAGAGCATTTATGGAAAAATCCACCACTTTCGGACTATGTGAATGAACAAGCTTTAATTCAGTGGTGTCTGCCTGCTTCTAGACCTCTGCAGTGTTTTAGCACTTTAGTATGTAGGGGTGATTACTGACAAAGCTTTTCACCATCAAGTACCTGTGCAGGGTATCTGTAAAGAGAAACGGCCAGAGGAAAATAGGAGAACAGACTGTGAAGCTTGGTGGTTCGCAGGATCAGGCTCCCGAAGATGCTTCAGACTGGTAACTACTCGCTGGTGCTGCTGATCCAGCTAACACTGTTGGCCTACGACCTCTTTGTCAACTCCTTCAGTGAACTTCTGAGGGGAGCGCCTGTCATCCAGCTAGTGCTTTTCATGTAAGTCACTAAACTACATACTGAAGAGATCAGTTAATTTATCAATCAGTCATTAGTCCATCAACTGGAAGTGGATTGATTCCAGTTGATTGATTTAAAAAAAAAAAACAACAAGTTATTCATGTCATTATCAGGTAAAAATACCAAACACTGTCTGCATCTTCAGACATGCAGATTTGCTTTCTTTTCTTCAAGTCATATTATTATATGTTTCATATGTCATATCATTATCAACTGGAACATTCTTTTTTTTTTTTTTTACCATTCTTGATAATTCATAAAATAAATTGATTGATTACCAATCTAATTAATCCGTAACGAAATGATGGTTGTTAGCTTCTAACCTTAGACATATTTAGTTTTGGGTTGAAACTAAATGTTTAAGGCTGGAAATAGCTCTTATTGGTGATTATATATTGATTACTCAATTCATTCAATCTATATTATGGACACGCTGTTCTCTTAAATCAGCAGATTAATGAACTAATCTAGAGAGAGATTTACATTATTCAGATGCTTACGAGGATATCGGATATGATCACCAACCGTTTATATCCCATCACAATTTCCAGTGTGTATACCTGGAAAATACAGAGGCAACACCTCTTTGTTACAGAGTCTTATTCAGTGGTTAGTGTTCATTCATTACTTGGTTGGCAACAATTAAATCTATCACAGGCAAATGTCCCTCTATTTGAGAGAACAAGTCATGTCCTTTTAGATTTAGCAAAGAGTTTTGGCTTCAAAGACATTGGACTTTTAATCATTACTAAATGGCCCAGTTAGTGAATGAAGCCTTGTAATAACCAGCACTCCTTCATTTCTGAGTAATCAATATTCATACAGGGTCTATATTAATATCTTACTCTATCACCTTTATTGAAAAAACACTCTACATGGTCATGTGTATTTTGTTGACACTTTGTGGACATTTTTCTGTATGGATAACTTAATTGAAGGCCCATACTGCTCACTCCATCAGAGACCAATATGAAAAATAAACCAGTATAATGTGTGTTTACAGAATCCAGGACATTTCCATCTTATTCAACGTGATCATCATCCTGCTGATGATGTTCAACACCTACGTGTTCCAGGTTGGCCTAGTGTCTCTGTTGCTGGAGAGATTCAGGACTCTGCTGATATTCTCTGCTCTTTACCTGACACTCAGCATCTGCTTCCACTGCTGGGTGCTGGTACGCTCCATCACACCATCACACCATCACTGACAGCTGCATATCAACTCTGTGCTAAAACTAACTTAAGCCGAACATGTTATTGTTTCTAAGTGAAATATTGATGAAAATGATACTTTCCATGTATAAATCTGTACTTTCTTAGTGAGTGAGTGCACAATGTTAATTCATATAACCTGTACCTGATGAGAATTTCTTGTTTTTTTGTTTTTTTTAGAACCTTAGGTGGCTTGATTCAAACCGCTTTGTTTGGACAGATGGTCTTCAAGCTCTTTTTGTTTTCCAGAGAACAGGTAATTGGTGGATTAATGCAGTGGTACATTTTACATCACGACTAATCCATTTTCTGTGTCGTCATTGAGTAACTGTTCTTTCTGTTAACAGCGGCAGTGTTATATTACTACTTATATAAGCGCACAGCCGAGTATATGGGAGACCCGAGGCTGTATGAGGACTCTCTGTGGCTGCGCGATGCCTTTGCCAGAGCTCGTCAGTGAAGAAAGGACAATTCTGAAAGAGAATTAAAAAGATCTGCCAAGAAAGCCCCCCCCCCGGTTCCCTGACAACATTGCAACATTGATCATCATGAGCTATTCTGAACTTTGAACTATTTTCTAAGATTTTTTTCATAATTGACACTTGGAAAGCCTGACACTATTACACACACAAAACAAAGCAATGGGCTGATGTTGAACACTGACGGAACTCACTATCAGATAAAGAGGATGAAGCAAAGTCTCAACCACAGTTTGTGTTTACTGGCTCTTCATAGCCAAGCGAGCAGCCAGTTAAATGGTTTACACTACAGTGGCAGGTAAACCAACCATGGCTTGTGTTATTGTTTTAATCTGGATTGAGTCTGTTAATCTATGTGGCCTTTGTAATTCAATTTGAGTTGTAGACAGAACGCAACACATTGAAAGAATGTCAGATGTTTAGAGGAGCTCTGTTCAGGTATTGCCTTCCATGGCATTAGTTTGCTTTTATCTATTTTTATGTATAATAATTGGTAGAACTACATGTAGTAAAATTGCTTTATTGGAAAGGTTATTCCCTATTTTGCCTTATATAAGATTAGTATGTGCTGTTTACATGATTCATATTTTAATAAGCCAATTTTCATTTCCTCCTGTCTTTGAGTGAGGATCTTTGAATCGTGTTTACTGCTGTTTTTATTAAATAATCCTTCTGTAATCCCGGTGTAATCCTTCATCTCGGGGGTAGCCAGTATTATCCTGGAGACAAGGTGAAACAGGCTGCTCTATTTTTAACACGAAGATTAATCAGGGATTGAGGTTTTAGGCGCCACTAGTGAAACGCACCATAAATAGTCTATAGCGCGACAAAATAAATCTTCTGTCTTAAAGCACCCAACAGGTTAAGTTGCAGTACACTTTGGGTCTGGTCTCAATAAAACTGTTAATCAACATTTTACATAACCAATAAAATCAATGAGATAATGATAACTATTTATCATTGCAGCAATCATGGTAAAGAAAAGAAAGACACCAAAAGTTGTACAAATCCCCTTTACTTGTGAAAACAAAACCAGAGTCCATAAGATCCCACAATGTCAGTGCAGTCCAATTAAATCCAAAATCCATTTTGTGTTGTGTGTGATGTCCTTCGTTCCACTGGAATGTGTCATTATTATTATAAGTCAGTCACCCGAAACTGCAGCAAAACGAGAGAGAGAACGCAGTTAACTACAAAACTGTTTCAGTGATTCAAAATAAAAACCATTAGACTGTAACATAATTTTAAATGTACCTTTATACATAGATGCCAACCCAGAGTAGTAAGAACAGCACACCGAAGCCCATGAAAAGTGAAGCCACGAGGGAGATCAACAGCTCTTTGTAGACATCCCTGGTGTATTTTGTTGAAGTCACCTCATAGCTGATGAAAAGTTAAGGCAAGCTCATAAAAAAGTCTAACCACCAGCAAATTTATGTGCTCTACTCAAGGTCTAATGCCTCCTGCTTCGTTTGTGAGTGTAGCTTATTTTGTAATTGTTCGTAGTGTTGGTGTATTATACTATACTGTCTGCTCTGTCATCCTGTATTCTTTCATTACATTTTCGTGAATCACTATTGAAAAGGGCACACTGAAAATGTAGACAAAAAAAAAAAAGAAAGAATTTTGTTCATTAACAAATTCAAAATTCAAAAACAGGCCTTTTTTACACCAGTTTACTAACACAACCAAAATAAACAAACCTTTAACAGCATCTAAAAATAGACTTGGATTTCATCCTGGTTCCAATCATGGATTTTAATTTCTGGTGTAAAAGTTGTATCTTGATCTAATATCATCTCAAATCTCATACAGACATGGACTTTTCTAAATGCTTTTTTAGCGGTAAATAAGAACGCTCTCTGCATGAGGTTAATATTTCTCCAGTTCAGCCAAAATTATCCCCCACTCTTTTGGAGATACGACCAAAAGGGATTGAATTGAAAATATCTGTAACTATCCCTTATTGCACAGGAAACCTGTGTGGACACTGTTCTGACAAGTTCCATAGGTCAAGTAGAAGCAGGAAGTCATTCTGCAAACTGTGATGTTTGGATATTCACACCCGATAGCTTAGGTAACAATTTAATCATACACCTTTGTTTTCTCTTTCCGGCTAAGTTTGGCTAACCTGAGGTTTGTTTAAAATGTCTGCTTGTGTTTCTTGTGCCATCATGCTTCTTTTTAGAAGTGTCACAATGTTCCCAATTTTAGCCATTAAGTTGGTGAGCACAATGTTACTGTTATTGTAGAGGCAGGTTTACCTGCGTCCAGAGGTCTAAAAGTTCCATTGTTGGTAACACAGTAACACACCACATTTGTTAGGGTCCCATGATTTACAGCTTTGCAGGATGACAACCAAGGCTCCACAGGACATGGTAAGAAACTGTGTGACCCCACAGCGGTGCCACTCATTGACTGACTGACTGACTGACTGACTGACTGACTGACTGATGAAATTATTCTTTACTCATGAATCTTTACGTAATTCATACCTGCAGAGTACTAAAGTAAATTATAAATCTATTAACCTAAAATGAATTCCAATTATCCAAAATTCTTATTATCAAATATTCAAACTTGAGTACTAAAAAGTAAAAAGGTGCAGTCATGGTACGGCTCATACAATTATCAATTAAAGTGATGGCCTGACATGTGAAAGTAAGTACCAAGTTGTAATAAACTGCAATTATCTTTTGAAGTTCACATCGACTCAAATGAGTGGAAACCAGTAGGTGTCTGGAAGGTATGAGGAAACTGATCTAAAATCCTATGGTATTATGTAAAGCAGACCTGCAACAATTAGGTTAATAATCATTTAAAATTAATTGGCAGCTATTTGGATAGTTAATCATTTCAGTAATATGTTTTTTTAAACTGCCAAACATTCTCAGATTTCAGCTTCCACAAAGAGAGGATTAGCTGCTTTCTTCTGTTTTATATCATTGTAATCAGACTTTTCTGATATTTATAGACAAAGTGATTGAGCAAGCAATCTAAAAGATAATCGCCATATTAATTGATAATGAGAATAATAAAGCTAAAGTATCAGTGCCTTTACTTGTTGAGAGTTAGACTAACTAATATGATCTTTCAATTAATCTTGCAAGGTCTTAAAGTATTTTATTCTACAGCAGCCTAATGGTCTGTGGTATGACCCCTAATTTCATGTTAACCACATACAGCGTGGTGTAGAACAAGCAGTTAAAGGATACACGAAGAACCAGGCGGTGAAGAACATGCCGATGGCCAGCAGGACCACGGTAAGATGGGGGAACACAGCCGGGTTCACCGGGCTGGTGTATCTGGTCATGGCCTCGAGTTCCTGCAGAGACAGAGAGAGAGGGAGCACACACAGGTGGGTTAGAGAGGCTACACCACCTCAACGAACCTCCTTCAAAACCGATTAGTGGTGCAGAAACTTACCTCCGTCAAGAAGGTTATGTTTTCACCGATCTGTTTATTGACAACAGGATAACGCCAAAAGTACTGATTTGCACCAAACTTGGTTGAGAGATAGGGCACGGGCCAGAGATGAACCCATTATATTCTGGTGCACAACCAAATAATTTATTGTGAATTTGAATTTCATTCTCTGAAGTCTGGTGTATGCTGTTGAACATTTGCCTTGGCGGAGGTCTGTGCTCTGTGGGCACAGTTCTAGTTTATTGTCTGGTTTAGTTTTAATCGAGCAGCTGAATCGGTGAAAGACAAGCTAACGATCCTATGCTAGCCTGCATATCTGCAGCTACACACAACGCTTTCACACAGAGCGCAACGTCTTACACATGAAATAGAGAATAACGTGGATCCATAAACCATAATGATATATTAGAGCTGAATTCATATAAACCATATAAACTTGATTTATTTTACCATTTTGTAATGAAGCGGAGCTCCTGCTTCTATGGTCCAAGATGATAAGGCCACGTACTGTCTATTCCTTCCTGGTGTCGTGCTGACGTATGCTTTACGTCACTATGTTGGCCATTGCTACCCTCAGTTTTGTTTGTCAGGCTCAGGCTGCGTGGAAATCTCCACTGGTGGAAGAAGTAGTCAGATCAGAAGAACTCGCATTTAAAAATATTGCAAATAAAAGTCATGCATCAAAATATATTACTTATTAAAAGTATGTAAGTATATCTGGGGAAATGTACTTAAAGTAGTCAAGTAGAAGTAGCTTACTCAATGCATGATGCATTCATGTGTAAGCAGCTGGTCAAGGTGGAGCTAATTTTTATTCATTTTATGTAAAGAGGCAACTAATGATTATTTTTTAAATTTTTTTTTTTTTTTTTGATTGTTCTTGTAAATAGTGGGGAAACTCACAATTCACAATTAATACTTATCCAGAGCCCATAGTGACACCTTGGAATGTCTTGTTTTGTTATTAGTTATCTTAGTTATCCTATCTTAGTTAATTATCAGAATAATTACATGGAGAACACAGCTAGTCCTCACAGTAGAGAAATGTTAAATTCTACCACTGGACTCTTTATTCTGGACTGGAAATGTTCTAACTCATAGACTTTACACTACGTATGTCTAAAATCTCCACATGCCAGGCCATAATCACTTGCTTGTTAAAGCTTACTGTTTGGTGGTGGTGAACTTTTTTTATAACCTAACAGGCCAAATTCTGGGCATCTGTACTTTCTTTGGTGTTGTCAATGAATCTTTGGCTGCCATCTAATGGACGGAATGAGCAACTAACCACTTTTCAGCTCAGAGCAGTTGGACAATCAAACAGGACACAAAATTCAATCACAAATTTATTTACTGCATGCATTCATAGTATTACAGCATAATTTTGACAAAAGGCATTGAAAATGTAATGATAAAATGAGCTAAAAAGTAAAAAGTAGTGATATTAAAGTATGCAACAAGTTGCAATGTTATGGCATTTTCTCTTAACAAACAGTGCTAAAATTAGAAATGTATTTGTGTGTGTTTTCATGCTTATCAATCGTTTCTGGGCTCCAATAGCTAAAAGTTAATATATTATTGACAATACAACAACCAAAAAATATCAACTATAAAAACAATTTGATAAAACACATCGGATAAAAAGGAGCAGTGGTAGTAACAAAATGAAGCTATACAGTTACATGTAATGCAGTTCTACCAGAGTATTTGAAACCAGTCTGGTGCACTGGATAGAGCAGTGAGCAGTTCATATATACAGTGCAAAAAGTGCTACAGTGGTTTCATTATGCTAGCTGGTGCTTTATAAATAAGCTAAAATACAACACTATACCCACTTAAGTAATAATAATTATACTAAAAACATTACACAGTGTCTTCATATTATGATAAATTCCATAAACTTTTGTCAGATGGCTGTTTTTCCTATATTCCTTATAATATTGATTTTACATTTGAGATACACTATTGTGTTTTTTTGTTCTGAATACAGACACATATGGAATATGTATTTAAAAACTAATTTTGACAAAAGCAACAAAAGCATGGTGGTGTAAGTATGTGAGGAATGCTTTTAAAACAAGAAATAATAACAGAAAGGAAAACATTATACAATTCAGTTATATCAAAAGAGTTATCACTGCATACTCTTAATTGTATAGGCACAGGAAAAGTATTCAAAAACATCCAGAGAAATATATGAAAATGTCCAGTGTATAATATCCAATTTTATCTCTGCAGTGTGCGTATATAAATGCAATTACATTGTGTTTACCTGTGAGCTGAGATGTATCATTTTAGAGAAATGATTGGGCGTGCACCTGAAATGATATATGCCATCTATTGCCTTACCAGCATTCTGTCCAGTTAGCAAAATACAGTGTAAGCCATTCCAGTGTTTCTTGAAATATTGTCAGTGTTGGACTTGTTGCATGTCCATTATCAGATGCTAAGAGCCTGTCTCTTATACACATCTCCATGGTTTCGATGACAGGCACAGGTACACTCCCCTTTTTCAGCTCCATTGAGTCCCACCTGCTGCCCATCTCACTGAAGGGCACTCCCTCCTCAAACCACTTGTTCCGCTCCTCTAATCGCTTCGCTTGCTCGCGGTCCCAGCCCTCCCCTTCTCCTCTCTGACTGGCTGGAGATAAGTCAGCGTCCAGATGCCCGTTTACAGTTTGGTGGTGGCGGTCAGCCTGATGGGAGTTTGCAGCTGTGGTGGTGGTGGAGGTGGAAGTGGTAGGTTCATAGCCAGAGTCTTTGCTGGTGAACCGAGCGAGTGGTTGGCATGACGACGGTCTCCGGGAGAGGGAGTTCTCTTTCTCGCTGCCGGTGTCTGATTGGCTGAGGTCAGAATGAGGGAGAGAGAAGGAGAGTAGGGTTACACATCAGAAGAAAGATGATAGAGGGGGTTCACTGCAGACAGACCACCCAGTCACTTCGTCTGCATTTCTTCACAGTGTTCAGGAATTTTCACGTCTATGTGACTCATTTTTAATGAATTACATTCAGGAATTTTGTATATTTTGCAGTAATATGAACAAATAATATTATCACTACTCATAATCTGTCATTTATTTATCTTGTTTCCTATGTTATTTCCTATAGGTAGACCTACTATGTTGGTTCTATTACAGAAGACATAGGACCCATGAAAAGCCAAGGTACATGGCCAGTGAAGTCTGTGTGTAAACTGACACAGGCACACACATTATTTAATATAATGTGTCTTTATAGTAGCAGTAGCTTGTTGGTCAACTATGAATTGTCCACTGCCTTTGACCCTTGCGTCTCTTAACCCCTTTCCTTTTTCTCTGTTTTATCTTCTACATTACTACAATCTGTATTTTATGTGTGGCACTAAATTGTTTGTCATGAGTAAGTTATGATTATTGTACACAGTAGTTTCCAAGTATTGGTGGAAAGTAAGTACTTTTTTCACAAATATTGTACTTAAGTACAGAGTTTAGGTACTTTTTACTCCACTACATTTACATGGCCTTACATACAAAACACTTGATGGATTTATAAAAATATGACGTTTTTATTAAGGCATCAGCAATATAAATTATAATACATACTATTTCTATACTAATGTAGGACTTGCCATGGAGTATTTTTTATAGTGTGGTGTTGCTATTTACTACATTAAAGGTAAAGTCAGACTCACTGCGTGTTATTCTGGATCGCCTGCTTTAGTAACTTCACCCACATCCGCCGTATTCTGGAGGTCATAGCAGAGAGAGTGAACACTGCCCTCTTTGTCTGGAGGAGATCAAAAGGCAGATGGAAGACACACACGCACACGTGCGCACAAACACACACACACACACACACACACACACACACACACACACACTGTTAAACAGGAAGCAGCAAAACATGAAATTGATGTGGAAATGGGGGGAGGGAGGTGTCTGACTGTCCATCTGCCTTGTGGTTCACTTTACAAAATGAGCAAAAAAAAGTACAGTAAATACACACTTGTATTTGGAGTCCATAGCTCTTCTCTATGTCGCAGTCTGACACATGCACACAGGATGTCAGGTTGATCTCTCCGTCCAGATCATCTGACTGCAGCACAATGAGAAGAGCTCAGATTCAATCAGGTCAAATCATTCTTCAGCCCAAACATCAAAGAAGAATGAATTTATCATATAGAATTGTTTTAGGAAAACAGACATTAGTGGCAACCTTATACATAAAACCCTTTCAAGTCATACGGATTGAAATTAATTGTTATAGATT
>NW_019525235.1:702989-761436 GCF_002814215.2 Seriola lalandi dorsalis | reverse complement strand
GTTTCAGTGTACATATAGACTCATAGTATTACAAAATGAAACAAAAAATGTGTGCGGTGTCATCTACAGTATCTTAGCCTGGACTTGATTTAGAAACATGAATTCTGCTAAAAAAGTAATTATGGCTTATATTAAGTATGGAAGACATAGTGATCAGTAATAAAGTGAGCTATAAACTCATGGGCGTTACTTTCACAATAGCAGTTAACAGTGACACAACACAGTCGTCAATTACAACGATCTAAAACATTTTCAGTGACAGAAATAAAAAAAGAAACTTAAACAGTGTTTGAAACTCCAGTGATCACAGCAAAAAGAGATGTCTTAATGCATATACATATGGAGGGGATTACAGTGGGGACAGTGGTATATAGTTTGTTCTGTATTAAATCTCTTTAAAAACAATGTACAAGAATGAGACAAAACCCTTTCCCATCACAACAGCGTATAAATGGAACCACAAAGGAGAAATGTGGCGTATTTAAAGGCACCTGGGACACATCGTCTTCCTCCTCACACACAGCTGCTTTGAATGAGAAAATGGTAGTCAGAGTATGATGAGGTTTCTCCTTCAGTGGCACAACTCACTTCACTCTGTCAATGAAACACATGTGGAGATGACAATCATTAACCAGTTCCATCCAATGTCTTTTTTCTCAAACTAAGCACTACAATATATGAATCCCAGGACACAGAGAAACCATGTATATCCACATTCTGCATATTCTGCCAGGTTTACTCACGGACTGGGAGACACGGAAGTGATAGGTGATGTCCTGGAAAGACAGCACAGGCACTGACCACAGGTGACGAGTCCCCTTAGAGAAAAGTAGAAAGCATAAAATTATTAATTTATAGTAAGTCACCCTTGGGGAAATATGTTTTAATTATATGAGGAATCATGTTTAAATATATTATAAAATACCTTTGTTGATGTACTCTGACCCCCATAGAGCTCTGCCTCTGTGTGGTTGGGGCATAAACGTCCCTTGGTGGCTCCACATTGTTGTACCCACACGCTGTTTGTGGACCTGCAATGAATTGGTAATGCTTTATTTTATTGGTCTTTTATTTCCTAATAAATGTTTAATGATCTCTTGAACGTTAACTGGAAGTAAATGCAAAATGCAAACTTCAGAGTTTATTGTTTTAAACCCAGTTAATGATTTATGGTGGGATTTCCTTGAAAGAACTGCTTCAACCCAAGTAAAATGATCAAATTATGCCTGAAGACTTTATTCTTCATATACAGCATGTTGAAATGTATGCTCCCCTTTGCACAAATTGCACAGATTTGCATGTTGGCGGATCTACTGTGCATGACTCTAGGCTAAGACAGCTTGGCAATTAATTGGAATTAATTTAATTTAAAATGTACCAATTGAATACTGTCTCTACGTTACTTATAATGATGCCAAATTCTTTCGGGGAAACGTCCCAGGAAATTATTTGGAATTCAATTTACACTGGTGAAATAAAGTGTCAGCGTTGCATGTGTGCAGTTACGTAGATGGTGTGAGGTTTGTATACTCACGTCATGTACAAAGTGATTTGTGAGAGGGAGGAATTTCTTTTTCCATGGAGCGATACTGTGTAGCTAAAGTCAACATAGAGAAAAGTACTATCAGCATACAGAGGCCAGAAGTCAAACTTGACTGTAAAAAAAAATTGTATTCAAAACATACAGACAAGTGAGAAATTAAAGGAAAAAAGTGAATAAACAAATAGAGAAGCACAACAAATTCAGATACTTCCATACACGGCGTGACGTGTCACTGACTAGTTTGATGAGTATGAAAATGTCACCAGATCTTAACACAACTGAACACCTGTGAGAGATTTAAGACAGCTCTCTCCACCATTGTCTTTTGGAAGAATGGTGTTACAACCTAGGCACGCACAAGTTGCTCTGGATGCTTGAGTTTACTTAGACACTTGTCTAAGACACTGTCTTGTTTTTTTTACATCAGTCGGTATATCTTTACCTGCAGCTCTTGGGTGTTGCACAACTTTGTGCTGTGATCTCTTGGTTCGTCTCCACAATATGAAGACTAGTCAGGGAGGGAACTGACCTTCCTCCTGCAAAAGTGAGGGAAGCTGCATTATGAGCGACCGTACCCATAACATTCCTTTGTACAGTATGTAGACGAGCTTTGTTTGCTGCTGTCAAACAAATGGTTTTACTGTGTTTGCGTACCGCATATTATGTGTGTGAAGAAAGTGCCATGTCTCGGATGTGTCTGTGGAGTTACCATTTGTGTGTAAGCTGCGTTGTCTTCGTGGCAATGGTTGACCCCCGGGCAGACGGTTGGTAGCTCCCACTCCGTCCAGGTCTGTAGGTGCCGGCTTTTTGGACTTGGCAAAGTACAAGGGTGCTGAGGTGTGACTCAGTCGGTTTCTGCTGTGGCCATCCTTGTCCATCAGTCTGGACTTGGCCTTCTTAATAATAGTGCCCAGTGTGGGAACCAGGCTGCCTACATCTACAGAGGGAAGATAATTAAGCTGCACTGAAGGCAAATAAATAATACAGGAAAACACATCTCATATTTGCTGACTTACCTGTTGTGGATTGGTTGTTACTCTGTGTCAAAACTGTAGTTGATTGGTTGTTTATGGCTGTGGTTGGACAGCAAGCTAGAGGATTTGTGAGACAATGAGAGAAATGGATCAGATCTAAGTAGAAAATATGTATAATATATATTATCTTATATATTCTGAATGAGCTTGTTAAAGGGGCTGTTTGTAAGTTGTCTATGCCACCGAATGTGGTTTCTTGCTGGTAGCAGGTTTGGCACTTCTTCTAGACTGGTGAGTAAACAGCTGTTAATGCTAACGCTGGCTATGTAGCGAAAGCAAAACTTATAAATAGCTCCTTTCAATGTTATTTCCAAAACCACCAAAAGGAGAGGTTTGATCCTACAGGCCACTTAGTTGAGATCTCCACTCACCAGCTGCAGGGGTGGTGGACAGTGGAGTATATGGACTCTTGCGTGAAGATCCCAGTGCAGCTCTGGACCTGCACAAATCAGATGAAGCAGTACAGCAGGTGGAGACCATGCTTTAGTTAAAATAATGATGCACTTAAAAGCTAATGAATATTAGGGTGTTTAGATAAGTGACTCATGATCTTGACCTCCTTTCAGAGAGGACAAAAGAAACACCCAACTAAGCAACCAAAGATAAGGCTGAAAGTAGATCAGAAGTGGCAGGAAAGACAGATTTTGAAAGCGTACCATGGGCAGACAGGTGGACAGAAAGTTACAGTGGCAGTGAAGATGGGCATCCAAGAGATGTAGAGAACACAGGAAGGAACAAAGCTACAGAAAGCAGGGACAGACATCATTATTCTAGGAGATATCAAAGAGGAGAATTGGAAAATTGATTAAAGCATAAGTGTCTGATTTCCTCAAAAGCACATACGCGTCTTTCTCTGTGACGTCTCCTCTATGGTGAAGAGTCAGCACATAAAGGACAGACATGGAAATGACGCTGTAGGGAGACAAATAAAGATCCAGTAGGTTATTGTGTCATTACTGTGTACAGATGTACCAGTTTTTTTTTCCCCGCATCACTATCTATTCAAACACATTCTTTTTCAGACCTGAAGGCCATGACAACGACCAGTGCCAAGATGGTCCCCTGCATGAATCTCTGACTGATGCAGCCTTGATCTGGAGGCGAGTTCTGCAATTAAAAAAAAGCTTTACATCCTGCTGTTCACTGACTTATTAAACTTTTTTATATACACCATGTATCCCCACAGACCTTGCTCCCAGGTCTGACTGTCTTCTTCTTGAGTGGGCCGCTTCCCGTCCTGCTAAAATAGCTCCCTGATTGGCTACATAGACGAGAATAACAAAAGAAATACATTACTTCTTTTCTACTCATACAAGATGCTTTCTGTCAACATGTAACGCCCACTTTGAAGCTTAAATCTGTTAGCGATTAGTCATTGCTCTCACCTGACAGTGCCTCCACTCACAGTGCTCTTCATGCTGTCAAGACGACGCAGCTTGGCCAGTTTGCGACTCCAGCGCTCCAATTCATCTATACGAGTCTCCAGGTTGTCTGTCAGCTTACACAGCTCCTTCACCGCGCCCACGTTCTCCATGAAGATGCGTTCCTTTGAAATTAGAGGGGGAGAGCTGTTAGTGTGTGTAATGTCTGACTGTGTATGTGTGTATGTGTGCGCGTGTATGCGTTCATCACCTTGTTGACGACTAACAGGTTGGGAATAGTTTCTCCATTGGCGCACACCACATCACCCCCCTCCTTCACTGCCTCAGGCAAGATTTGCTGGACCTCCTGAGCGATCACTCCTGCAGCAGGAAACAAGTGTTGATGGGAAAAAGAGCAGCAAAAGCATGGCAGCATGCACAGGCACAGGACACACGTGCATAATTATGCAGCAAGAGACAGATCACATATTAAGACATTAAGATGATATATAGTGTACAAAGAAATGAGATGATGGAGCTAAACATTTAAATTTGAGCAAAGGTTATTCATGAGGTTGTTACCAGTCTCTGCAGTGTTCTCTATGCCCACGGTGGCAGCAAACTCAGGCTTATACTGATAATGGACCAGCCTCATCTGAGAAATCCGTTTCAAATTGTCTGTGGTGTCCACCTACACACAGGCAGAATGACAGTGACACCCATGCAGATGGTATGAAAACACATGTTCATGTTGCAGATGAAAACGCTTAGATCAAGTACAATGAAAAGACAAAGCTCAAAGTGAAACTGCACAGTCAGGGAACTGTGCTGGGCACAGGCCTCTGTATGACATGATGCATGATGACAAGCACGAGGCACGCAATGACGAACTGACAGTTTGAAAACACACGCATGCACACACACACACAAACACACACCCATATACATACACACTGAGTGTCATCCTGACCTCCTGGACATTTTCTTTGGCCCTGATGTCAGACGGGTGCACCAAGGAGCCCATGACCTTCAGGTTGCCATGGACGACAAGGGCCTCGTCAGGCCGGTCGGTGTTGATGCCGACTCTCCCGTGGTGGTAG
Source organism: Seriola lalandi dorsalis (assembly GCF_002814215.2). NCBI lineage: Eukaryota > Metazoa > Chordata > Actinopteri > Carangiformes > Carangidae > Seriola > Seriola lalandi. Next base: position 756,398 of record NW_019525235.1, on the reverse strand, counting down.
ACTGAGTCTGGTAGTTGGCCGCGCTGCCACAGCACCTCGTTGTCACTTTCAAACTGGCCTGGGTTGGATGCCTGTAACAGAGAGACAAAGAGGAAGGTGCACAGAGAAACTGTGGTTCAGATATTTCAAAAAAATTTGCCAAAAAAAACATTTGCAGTATTTTATAAAGAATAGTTTGACATTTTGTAAATAGGCTTATTTGTTTTGTTGGCCAGATAAGATTGATATTTTTGTTGTGAGTTTCAGAGGTGCTGGTAGGCGTATTTTGTTTTTTTTTTTCTGTTTCCCCCTGTCTGTAGTCTTTATGCTATGCTAAGCTAACTGGCTGCATTTTACAGTCACATATTGACTGCACGGATACAGTGTGAGGAAAGAAAGCAAATAAGCTTATTTCCCTAAATGTAAAACTGTTCCTTTAACACAAGCTTAAAATGTAAAAGATTGACTTCAGCCTACATTATAACTTATAGCTTAGCCAGTGTTTAAATTCAGTGTTTATTAGCACATTTAGCCAAGAACAAGAAAGTGAGTGTGTAGCTTTCAAACAGCTCTTCTGACACTTATAAGGCTCATACAGTTAACTATACATTGTCATTCCATGCTTTACACATCTGCAGTATGTACAATACCATCGCTGTCCAGTGAAAACCATGCATCTCCAAATTTGGAGAATTTTACATCTCTAAATAAACTGCAAATCTACCTTTATGTGTTAAGAAAATCTTCCTAATCCTTAAGCTAAATAAATTATTAAAAACCACTGAATCATCTGTTTTTAAGATACATGGTGTTTACAGGACAGCGACAATACATCTTGTTTCATAGTTTGAACTCTAACTAAACTGTGAATTTTGGATTGTGTAAGTGTGCTGGGGATCACTGCCACGCAGATAAAAGGAACGAAAAGACAGAAAATGGAGGGGATGTTGAGATCTACAGTGATTTTAAAGTGCCAAAAGCTGTGTACAGTAGACCAAGAGAAAGGTGTCACATTCACAAGGGATATGATTGTTGTAGGAGGCAGACAGACATGGCCAGACGTTACCCTGACGATGATCCTCTCAGACACGTGAGCAGCCACAGTGTAGCTCTGACTGTGGGACTGAGCATGCAGCGCCACCACCAGCATGAAATACCTGCCATGACAAAAAATCGTCAGGAGACACTGTGATTATTAGAGCTTTCATCGGACCACAGTGAATCGCATGTTGACGATGATGATGTGATGCCATGTGTGTCACCTCTGGTCAGGGTTTGGTTTGCCCTTCTTCCTCATGTTATTCGCCGTTGTCTCGCTGAAGTGGAGCCGCCCCACTGTGACCTTTGTGACCTGCTCTGGGGGCAAGGTGACACTGCAACAAAATCACAGAGACATTATGCAAAAAACTGTTTCCTCTTCAATTAAAGGAGAGGCTCACAATATTCCAAGTCTGTCTTAAAACAATAATCAGGTGCCCACACGAAAATAGAAACAGTTTTTACTTGCTGCTGTTATTGTTCCTGTCCCTGTTCATACTGGCCATTATAAGATCCAGTAAGTGATGGGAGACAAAATCCATAATCCTCATTCAGTCTCATCAGCCCTCATCAGTCAGTGGATATCTTTCAAAGTTACAGTCTTTGGTGTGAAATTCCCCCAACAGTAACTTTGTAAAGTAGCTTTGGAAGATAATAACTTCATTTATCCATCTAAAGCCTCATATTAGCGTCAGAAGCATTTCTGAAGACATTACTGCATGAAATGAGGACAGTGGATTTTGTCCTTCATTACTTAAAAAGAAGTAAGAGCATCTTTTAATGGCTGGTATAAAAGAAAGAATGATTACAGCAAGTTTCAGTCTTCATAAGGGAAGTTGAATATTGTTTTGTTTTTATGTTTTAAGTGTTCAGACTCACAGCACTGGCTTGAAGGGTCTCTTGCTGCGGTCGGACTGTGACTGCTCCACACTGATGGACTGGTTCATGGCCTCCACCTAGCAATGAAGAGAGAAATAAAATATGTACAAAATACACTGCTGAGCTAACAATTATCCGTCACATCGATGTCATGTTCATTTTGCCTTCACTCACCTTCACTCCGTTGAGTTTGAGATAGAAACAATCGATGGGCTGCAGGCCTTCACTTGTCTTGATGTACTTGGGGTCTCCCAGCATGCCTATGTATACTGTGACCTGGAAATGGTTCTTCTTCTGGCAAACAAAGGCATCATCAGCCAAGGAGAAGTTGAAGCCCTTGTCCGCATCGACACGGTAGGTTGGCATCGGACTAAAGACGGGGAAAGGGATCATGATGTGAGTAATGTGAATGGGAAATACATGTGAACTCGCATTTGTTGTAAGTCAAATGTAAAGTGGAGTTTTTTTTTTCACTAGGGGGAGACTCTTTACTCTGTTACAGGGGCTTCTGCATGTTCTTAGGTCTGAAGAGAAGACTGTATGGAACATATGTAATCTATGTAGTAGTCTATGTAGTCTGCTATCTGATAAAGAAATAGACATTTTAGGTAATGTGAACATTGTAAAACCTTCAATTCTATTATTCTTTGGAAATTCTAACTTTAAATCAGTAACATTATAGTTATATAAACTTTGCATCATTGTTTGGGACCCCGGGGCCTCAGTTTTGGTGACGGTACTTTATCACTCAGAGGACTAAGATATTCTGAAAGACTTAAATCTAACCTAAAATAAATGAAAACCCTCTGTTTCCTTTATGTAGGTGTGGTGTGCTCGAACTTGTGATGGGCAACCAGGTGGTTGTGATAACACATCTGCAAGATCTTGTGAGTTCATTGTAACCTTCCTCCCTATCTATACTTCTTTCTATTTTGGCATTGCAACAGCACAAGTAGGTGCACACTAATTTATCCCTTTACCCCCTCCTCACAAAACCCTGTGCTCGTTCACTCCCCCGCACAGCTCACTCCTGAGGAATTCGTAGAACTCTGCAACCCTGCTATTCCTTTGGCGCTCCCCCTGTATGCTTTGCTGAATTATCCATTTAGCCAATTATAACTGCTTTCATTTTTGACTCTCTTTTGGCTCTTTTTGTTCCAAAATAAAGACCTCAAGATGTACAGGTATGCCAAAATAAATTCCACCCACAGCTCTTTGCAGTTTGCGTCATAAAGTGGTGTCCACTTGTTCTGCTGGTGAGGTTGCCACTTAATGCACTGATAGTTTGGGTCCAAGTACGTGTTGTCTGCATCCTGCATTAAACCTGCGACAAACAGTTTAAAATATCAGGAGTTAAAACGAGACCAAACACTGTTAAGACTGTCCACAACTGCTCTGCAAAAGTCTTTATCTGTGTGAGAGTTAAAGGGTAGAGGGTAAAAGCAGGTGAGGATCAGGTAGAGGAGATGAGGAAGAGAAGAAAGATGCCTGCCTACCTGGTTCTTGTTTGATGATACCTGTGAGGATTTGGGAATTGAGGGTGCTGTTGGGAGAGTCAGAGTGCTTCCTCTTCTTGGCCTGGTGAACAGGGATGCCGCTGCGTGAGGAAACGGAAACACGGTCAAAACTTCCCACCATTCATTCCGTTCCATCAAAACTGGAAAGCGCCACCCTCCCTCCCTCTCTCCCTTCTTCCCTCCCTCCTGCATAACTTCATGACTCACTCTTGCCCCTGAGGATGCTGCAGCAGCTGATGAAGCATCTGCGTCTGCTGCATGTCTCCACTTCCGCTCGTGGCTGGACCAATAGGATACTGTGTTATCATGGGCTCAGGCTTCAGGTACATGTCCCGATGCATGCTGGGATAGTGCCCGTGTGGTGGGAGGGGTGGCGTTGGAGTCATGTGACACATGTTCTCTGGTGTCATGGTCCTGATCATGTGAGGATCTAAAGGACACAACAGGGATGTGGCATAATGGTTACACGACCGTGCACACTGTTTGCACGAAAAATGCAGCTCAGCATTTCTCTCTGTTTCACATTTCATTTCTCCAGTTTACTCTACTTTCCTCCAACCGCGGCAGAAGGTACTTTCCACTGTTTCAAACTGGAGGGATGCCAATCAGATAACACTATTCCACACCTTTTTACTAATGGGCAAGACCAACACAGGTGTGTGAGCAGCAAGAAGTACATCATGACTTTGAGTGCTGTTGTTGTTCAACTGGGTCAGTCTTTGTGGAAACACTTGAAATGAGACTGATTTTAAATGATAAAATTCATTTTCTAGACAGCGCATCTAAACTGTAGATTAATAAAATGGCAGACACAAGCTGTCTTTAGTGACTTGATGTATTGATTTGTTTGCACATGAACTCGATTTTCTCCTCACCTGTTCAAAAACAATGAAGAGATGAGTAACAGATATTGACTAAAGCAGGGAGGTTGCTGTGACACACATACACCTTGAATACTTACAGTCACTCCCTCTGACTGTGCTCACAGTGCAGTCTACACATTAAAGTACCATTTTGTTTCTTACATGATCTGTCACTCACATTTTCACATGGAGAGGAAAAAGTGTCTGTTACTTACCATTCACCTGCTGTGGAGAGTACGGCTCTGAGCTGGAGTCCGGGGGGGACTCAGGTAGTGTCCTAAAAACCACAGAAAACAGTAGATGTTACATTCAAAAGAACAATAATGTCACACTCTCAAATTGATAGAAATTGGTCAATTAGTACCATGCTTCAAGTTGGCAAGGCCTCCCTGGAATATTCTTCCTATTTTCTAAGCTGCCATCATATTTCAGGGAGAAACTCTCCTTTGGGACCAGAGTCAGTGGAGACGTTCTTTACACAAGCTTGTGTGCGTCAGGATTTTTTTGCAGGATGTAATCTGACTCTCTCTCTCTGTCTCTTATCAGTCTCCCTCCCCCTCTTGACCAGCTAATGTTTTATTTGTACAAATGAAGCTTAATCAACTATTGATTGCATAATGGTCCTGTAGTAGGGTGTGTGTCTGGTTTCGTTGTGTGCTTAAAAAAACCAAAAACCCACTGCGTCATATGCTGCAACTTCTGCCTAATTTCATGTTTAATGTGTGAGTTTCGAAGAACATCTTGAGCATTTCTTCAACATTCCTAAGTATCAACTCATGTTATATATTTTCTCCTTCTTGTGCCCCGATCCGTCTACCTCTGTGGTACTGTGCTCACCCTGGAGCGTAATGGCCCCTGTGCTCTGGCTTGATGTGAGCCTGCTGCTGCTGCTGCTGCTGTCCCAGGCAGGGGTAGCTGTGTCGGAGGCCCAGGGACGGACCTGGAGGGTAGGCGTTCTGACAGTTAGGGGGCCCAGGCGGAGGGGCTCCTTGGCGTAGGGGAATAGGGGGGCTCACACCACACACCAACCCCCCAGAGGAGGACACTCCTGCCTGGGGAGATGAGTAATTTGGTCCGGGGGTACTGTGGACCTCTGAGAAACAGCTGGGAGAAAGAAGAAGAAGAAGAAAAAGAGGGATTAGCCTTATCAGAAAAAACAAATTCCTTTGTAACGACATGATCTGATTCAGTTGGTGCATGTTGTTTTGACGTTGCTGGGTTGGTGTGGAGTCCCCACTGACATGTCAGTGCTATCGTCCTCCTTGCTGATGTACTCTTCCAGGATACTGGTGTCGATGTTGGCTGGCTCCAGAGAACTGGTAATATCATGACCTGTGGTGAAGGGAGGGTCGGGAACACAGAGGGGGAGACGGAGAGCATCTGGGAATTAGCAACGAGAATCTTTCAGCAACTCCACACACTGCCACAACAGCTCTAGTTTCAACACAAGCTTTTGATGTTACAATTCCCTCTAAGATTGGTCTAATTACATATTACATACTCAGCTTGTTTATTATCTGTGGCTTTTCCTGCATATTCCAAAGAACTTGATTACGTTGTATTAATGCATTTGTATGTTGGAAAATGTAAGTAAGTCAGTTCTGACTGGCTCAAAGAGAATTTAAAGATTAAGGTTACAGTAGTGACCGATGGTCTAATTATGTTAGTAGTCGACATTACAGATCACGTACTGATGATTCAGTGCTGGTTACACATATAGACCGGAATCCCTCCAGTTGATGGAGATTATTTTGTACCTCAGCTGCTTTTTCCCCGTTAGAAAAAAAAACTTAAAACAGTTAATATAGAGTAACTATATCATAATTACTAGATGTGTTGTCTCTGTTTTCTTCGTTCACTGCAGTTCATGTCTACATTAAAGTTGGGATGAATCTAAAAGGGCTGCTGCTTCTCATTGTGTTTGGGATGATTTGAAATATTTTCTATACGATAATAGAAGTATGGTAATTTTATAATTTCCTAATCCTCCCGTTACTTCACCTCAGGGTCATTTTCACCCTTTGATAACCAAAGCCTCATAAATCCCAAACACATGACCCCACTTAATCTTTACACAACCAACATGTGGAACAAGCACTTTCTTCTGCATATATTTAGAAAAGAGTAAATTTTCTTCCATTTCTTCTGTTTTTCTATTGTCCACAGAACATTTAACACAAGTGTTACATGAGAGACAGAGATGAATTTTCTTTAAAGCTCTAGTCACTAGTCGCCCCAAACTGCAGATGCTGGAAACAGAGTGAGTGTGGGAGAGGAGAGAGGGGGAGCAGGACGGAGGGCGTGAAGCAGAGGGTAAGAACCTGATATAAAGTGGGTGGGCAGGCAAACCCCAGTCTCACACACACACACACACGCGCATGCACGCGCGCACACACACGCACACACACACACACACACACACACACACACACTCTTTCTCTGATAGATTAAGCAGCTACTCAGTTGGGAATGTGAGGAATTTTTGTGTTAGCATTAGAAGAAATTCTCTTTTTCCCTCCTTTTGTCTTCCACTAATGCTTCACTTATCAGAAACCCAAAAGAAATGTCATCTATTCGCATTATTGTCACAGTTCCTCTCCTGATCCTTCTTGTGAATAATTTGCTTTGAAGCCCAGAGTTGACTGTGTACAGCAGCATACACGTCAGCAACAACCATCAATCAATAAACCCACAAAACCAACCACTTGTCTCTGACCAATCTGATTTACAACTACCCAGATTGTAATGTTTAATAAAACCTCACGTTACCACATTATTTGAGAAAACTAGCATGTTTACACTGACTGACTTTCTTCGCTGGACAGAAACAGATGGTTAATGTCTTTTGATATGTGCCAATGCGAGGGGAGAAAAGCAGGATGGTTCCCCTTAAATAAGATCCAGATGTGCACCCCACCCAAAAAGGCAGTAAATTTAAGCTGGCAGGCCTGATAACGAAAAAATACAGAGATGGAAGGGGAGGGGAGGGTAGACGGAGGCTGAGGAGAGCTAAGGCAAGAAAGACAAGAATACAAGTTTGATGTCCAAGGATGGAGTGATAGAGAAAAGAACCTGTAAGGAAGACGTCAGAGAAACTACTGTGTGAATTAGGGCTGGAGTGAAGAACGGCTGAGTGTCCAGGAGAAGTCCCAGAGTGAGCACAGTCGAGTTCAAGTCAAGACTGGCAAAAGTTCAAGACCTAGATTGAAAATCAAGTCCCCCAAGACCCAGTTGTGTTTACTTTTTTAAAAATATTTTTAGAGTCAGCTACAGCCTCTACCTGTTCACTCAGGACTATCCGTGTCATAAATTGTGTAGATTGGAGATGTAAAGTAAGACATAGCTATACTTGGAAACAAATTCTGGTAAACAGCTCCAAATATAGATGTGCCTGCTAACAGGCTGAGCCCTTGAAGGAAGAGTCGTGATTTGTGATTTTGGGCTATTTAAATACTTGATTTAAGCACACTACTGGAAATAGTAGACATTCAAAAGCCTTTATGTAGCCGCCACTCATCTTTCCACTTGTGTCATTTGGACATTAAACTAAATATAACATTACATTACCAAACTCTAACTAACATAACTACTTGTGAAAAGAAGCTCTGTTAGATCACTGAGGTAACAATGAAAGCTAACAGAAAGTCAACAGGCACACACAGTTCACGGAGCAGATACAGCGAATGTCAAACTAAATCATGGAAATTGAGAATTTTTCTGGTAAAACAAAATCACCAAGAACAAAACTACATAAAGGTTTAAATGGATCTGGTCAAGCCCTGAGTCGAGAGTATGGCAACCACAGTGCTAGTGTCCTGTAAGTTTGCAGCTGATGAACATCTTTAATGAGATCAGACATTTTCGTTGCCTTTTCTTCTGGAACTTTTCACCACCTTTGTAACAATCCACAAACAAGAGCGCTGCCATGTCACATTTAGAAAGGAGGTTTATAGTTAAGGCTGTCATTAAATGCTATTCTTGTGCGGATAAAGAAGAATAGAAAGATAAATTAAGTAACTGTAACCACTAAATCACTGAATCAGTTAAGTTTAACTTGCTGTGAACTGGATGTGTAAATTTCCCTGTCCTCTATGTTTTTCTCTCTCCAGCTGTGTTCAACAAGAAACAGTGAAATGATTGTCAGTCCAACTTCGATACAGACTGGCCTTTTGAGAGATTAGGGGCTGAGAGGGGAGCGTGTGCGTGTACGTGTGTGTAAGCATTTGCGTGCATGTGTGTGCGTGTGCTTGTTTGTGTGTGTATGAATGTGTGTGTGTTATTCCACCATTTCAATGCCCGAGTTGTCAGCGCAGTAATAATCTAAAATGAACACAAACAGAGGGCCGAGTGTGTGAGTGCCCATTAAACATGGTTTGACTTATATCATTCAGTCAAACACACAGCTTTTCCTTTTCTTTGCATGTTTTTCAAAATAATAGTCTATAATGTAATTGTCTTTTTTTAGAGTTTTCATCAAATATCATCAAGGCCACTGACAGCCAAGAAAACTACACTGAATGAACATAAAAGATGAACTTGAACAAAAAATTTTTTAGAACTTAATCTCAACTTTTCACCGATTTTTGCTACCAAATGAGATCTGTACAGCACTCACATGTGTGTGTTAATAATTAAACACTTTCAGAGTATCTTACTAAGAGGGAACAAAGTCCATCTGATTATCAAACAGTTAGGGCAGAACGAACTTGGCTGCACACCCACAACACATATACACACACTGTCAGACAGTCACCACAGTAGGATATTTAACATCAAATTACATACTGTACAAATAAAACCTTGCAACAAAAAAATAAAGCTAGTCTTTGTAGAATCCTTCAACATATTATATAACAGCTCTACATTAAATGAACAGGAGGCTTCAGCCTATGTCCTGTACCTTGATGCACTTTTAGCCTCATTTTATCTGTTTTCCCAGTAGCACTTTGGAAGAGACTCAAAAAATCAACTAAAAGTAACTTAATGGTTCCTACTAATGTCAATATAACCAATGTACAAAGGCAAACAATGTCACAGCTGGTCTAGAAATTGCTCGACTGTCTAGAAACACAAGAATTGTGTCTACAGTGAACATCTTTAACACAGACAAACAAATAGACACAGATTGTGAAAGGAAACGTGTCAAGTCTACGAGAGGAAAGTGTAAGAGAGGTTTGACATAGCCTGAGAATTATAGACCTTCTCCATTTGTTTACAAGACAGGGTTACTGGTACAAGAGCGAAGAGCATTGCTAAGACACCATGGACTAATAAATCACATCTAAAGAGAAGCAGAGCGGACAGAGCGGCAGAGTACCTGCGCGTAGCCAAAGCATGTTGATGTCCTTGAGATGAAAGCACCTGAAACAGAAGATGAGAAGAACAATTCCTCTCTATTTTTCACATGTTTCCCTACTCAGGCTGAAAGTAACTTTCTTTTGCAGACCTGAGAGTCGCAGATCAGGGTATCAAGTGTGTGTGTGTGTGTGTGTGTGTGTGTGTGTGTGTGTGTGTGTGTGTGTGTGTCTGCGCGTGCATGCCTGTGTGCAAAAAGCATATTGTGTTTGTGTGCGAGTGTGTGTGAGAAAGGCTTGCGGAGTGTTATAATGAGGATTATTCCCCCAGTCATGAGAAAGGGCTGTACCAGGCTACCACACACAGCCCTTGTCGCACACAAGCACTGGTCACACCGGTGGACCTGGCTCAGGAGATTACAGGAGTGACAAGGCTGGGACCGGGACACGGAGAGAGGCTGGAAAAAAAACGCAACACTGCAAATGCGAGGTTGAGTTGGAGGGCCTATGCTAGACAGAGTTATAGAGCTTAAAAATAAGAAGATGTAGAGCAACATGTAGAAGATGAAGATGAAGATTTGGCTTATTAGACTGATAATGCTCAGAATTCAGGCTTGAGAACAGAGTAGACTTATGTAAAGCAGATGAGTAGAAACTCTATTTTTCCATTTAAACTACTGAATTTCAGACAGAGCGTTTGCAGTTATTATGCCTGTGCTTGGGATTTATAAAGATATTTGTGGATAGCGACCGATGACATTCAGGCGGCAAGCAAAAACATCTCATAACACCCTTAATCTGCACATCACTTTCTTTTTTCCATAACAGCCTCTCTTCCAGTTACTGCACAAATGTGAACACACAAAGTGATCAATCCTACAGGGTCTGGTTCTACCATAAACAACATTCACTGGCTGAAGATTTCTCAGTTGGCACTCAGCACTAATGGGAGTAATGCACGACCATGAAAAACTTAAAACCCACCCGTAAGCACTGTAAGCCTGGCTGCTCAAAAACAATACATTCCTCTGACTGCAATTCACGAACCGTTTTGATTTGTTAAACCCCATAAATCAGAGGAAGCGTACATGACTCACAACTGCTGTGGAATACAATGCGCCTTGACAGGAATTTTTATTTAGTATCACAGGTGAGGTTTAGCTTTCAAAGGCAAATATTGAGTAAAAACATGATTAATCTGCCTTCAGGTTAGGAGGTGAATGTGCTCCAAGTTTTATTTCTGACAGATAGTTTATTAACAGCATGTTCCACCTACACATGTTCATTACAAATTGAAGGGTTTTTAGCAGCACTGGCAGCTCTTAGTTTGCGCCACAAAATATCTGAACAATCGTTTAATGGATTGCCATGAAATTTTGCACAGACATTCGTGGCTCGCAGAGGATGAATCTTATTTACTTTGATGATCCTGTGACTTTTCCTCTAGTGCCACCATGAGGTCAAACTTTTTCTTTATCCCATGAAATTCCTCGATGTCTGCCTACAGGATTGGCACAAATTTGTGTTCAAATACTCAGACAATGAATTCAAATAACTTGTTGATCCCCTCACATTTCCTCTTCCTCTTTCCTCTTTTCAGTGTAGTTAACCGACATTCACATTTTTAGCTGCACTTTGTTTTACGCTCAATTTGCTCATGGCAGCATGCTAACGGGCTAAACTAAGATGGTGGACAGGGTATAAACTGTACCTGTGAAACATCACTATTTTAGCATTGTCAGTGTGAGCATGTTATTTATTTATATGTTCATTTATTTATCTATGTATCCATTTAGTTAGTTAGTTAGTTAGTTAGTTAGTTAATTTCTGACTACAGCTGAAAGAATTAATTGATCAGTCATTGTTGATGTTTTCTTTGTCTTATGTTGGTCAAACCAAGACTCACTTGGACTTTAGGACATTGTGATGGTCATTTTTCTTTAACTGCCACATTTAATTGAGAAGATAATCAGCAGTTTAACTGATAATGAAAATAACTGTTAGTTTGAGCTGTGATTCGGATGTTAGCATTAAGCTAATCAAAGTGTCAGAGATCAACCTTACAGAACCACTGACTGAATGACTATAGACCCTTAGTCTTGTTATATTTATACACAGTCTAATGTCTGTTGGATCCATATTTATTTCAGTGTTATTTGCTTATTTTTTCTTAGTAATTTTCTAAATATTGCTGACATGCTAAGGGTGTAACAAAAGGATGGTTGATTACTTGGAATAACACAATATAGCAGCAGTAAACATGTGTGTTACGTTTGTGAGTGAGTGTGAGACAACTGTTTGTTGTCTAAGTGAGTCAGAGAGGAGAAGGTCAAGTTTTGAGGGGGTTGGTGGTTTAGCTGCGTTTCTCTCAACAGGCCAGTGAGTCTGCACTATCTCACCTCCTCACCCTGTCTGCTCACTGTCACTCTAATGGAGTCAGAGAGAGCGAGAGCCTGGAGAAGGCCAAATAGCCGAGGAGAAACACCAGTCCCACCTCATTGTGTTTTAACAGCCACCGAGGCTATGCCAGGAATGTACACTGTGCATTAGTGTGAATGTATACATATTTCACTAATCCTATTAAAACACAGTTTACCACTGCCAAAATCCATTATTGTGCAGTATCTCTCTCTCTCTCTCTCTCTCCCTCTCTCTCTGTCTGTGTGAGTGAGTGTGTGTGTGTTTCTTTTAGATTAAGGACAAGATAAACATGGACACTTTGACTAATTGTGTAATATTTAAAATTTGTCAGTAAATGGTTTTACTTTTTGCCACCAATTTAAATTCACAGTTTATTACCTGGACCCCTGAATCCACGATCTGAGAAATATATAACTAAGAGTTTTATAACATAAGGTTTACTTAGGAGAAAAAAAAAAGTTAAATGGGAAAATAAGCATCTGAGGCGGCACCTACTGTATAATTCTCATAGACAAGTTGACATTTTAGTCCAAGCAAGAGTAGCTGAAATAAAGCCAGTGTAAGAACATCTCTCCAACTCCCAAAGCAAGAATGTAAACACACTAAATTCCTGTCAGAATGGCAAGGAACCTCTGACAGGCATGGGTGGCTGTGTATATTTAAGTCAACACTCTGTGTATACAATAATAAAGCGTAAAGTCTCTCTGCAGATAACTCATTATACATAAACCACAGTATATGTTTTCATGTGCACTTGACTTCTACTGGAACACTTGACATTAAGTTCTTTAATTAGTAAGATGTGAGTTCTGCGGCAAACTGTAAATCACAGAGCACAGTGAGAACTCCTTAATAAATGTGACAAAATGTGATTGTCTTGTTTGTGATATATGTATATATATATATATATATATATATATATATATGTTATACTCATTGCAGGAGTATGATGGACAGAATAAGGTTCACAGAGTTGTGTGTATATCGTCAGATTCAGATTCTGAACTCAATTCAGTCCAGACCATCAAGTCTGCAAGACGTGGAACTGAGATGTACAAAAAAAGCTAAAAAAAAAAAAAAAAGGTTAGTAAATTATAATAGGATATAATAGAAAAATAACCCTGACAAACTCTTGATTTATATGTGGAAAAAACTAAACGAAAATCTCAATGATTTAAAGCCATGATATAAAATACTATATTTTTATTGAGCTGCTTTCTGGGGGGATAAACATAAATCACTGCTTTTCTGAACTGAGTTTGATTCTATTTCTGATCGTTTGCCTGATGATGATCAACACAACATCACTCACATTGCTCATGTGCGTCTGTTACACACACACACACACACACACACACACACACACACACACACACACACACACATTGTGCCACAGTTCCCTTGCAAAACACACCATTTATCTTGACTTAAATTCCTACACCCTTGCAACCCTCAACCCCACCCTCCTCCACCTCGTTTTTTTTCTTAGGATTCCCCGTTTAACTTGATCTGTTACCCATCACCAGCACTTTTGCTCCCTGCACCCGGTAACCCTCCTGCTTTGTTGCATTTTTAGTTTTTTTTTCAGTTTTTTTTTAAAGATGAACAGCCAAGAGAAAACTTTAAGTGGAGAACAGAGTGCACGTTAATGTTTGGGCAACTTTCACATAAAAGATCACTACAAATGTTATTTGATCATAGTGATGTTAACCACCTGTCATGTGTAGGCTACATGCAGCAGTTTAAACCAAGCTTAAAGACACTGAGGCTTCACTGCAGCTACGTGCAAAACACCAGGCAAAACACTTCAACACCTTTCATGTTTCTCTCATTAAAACAAATTAGTCATTTTCAATCTATCAATTAAGTCAAAGTGGTTGTGAGAGTAACAAAAAATACACATAGGACTATTTGTCAAATCTGCTTAAGATTTTCTGAACAATGAGATAATACTGACCCGTATTAATACACACGCACAGGCGCACAAACACACTCACACATACATATATATAAGCTATATATATATATATGATTAGAAATTCTTACCTTCAAAAAATCTCTGTAACGCTTCTGTTTCATCTACCACGTCCATCCTAGCGGGTCCCACATAAAAAATCCATGAAAGTCTCCCCTTGTCCGAACGAAATCAATTCGGATCGGGGAAACTTTCACATATACATCACGGAATCCAGATTATAATCGTCGTGAGTTTTCTTTATTTTACATAAATCCACCGCTCACGAAGAACTAGTCCTTTCTCCTGCTCAGCAACTTGGCGCTGGATTCACGTCCCTTATGGCCAAACGCCTCCAGTGACGCTACGGTTCAGGCTTTAACTTTAAAACTAAAGTCACAAGTGTGTTTTTTTTGTTTTGTTTTGTTTTTTTTTAATTAAGGTGCCAACAAAAATCCATAGAAGAACAACATCAACACATTTCCCTTCAGGCGCACGTTCACTTCAGCGCCCACAAGCTTCATAATAAACTTTGGTTTCCTCTCTCAAAAAGAATCATCAGCCTGTGCGAAAATGATTTTAAAAAATCGAAGGAAAATATGGAATATATGTATAAAAAAAGTGTGGGTTAAAGTTGTTTAAACTTGACCCCCGAGGCTCTTGAGTTGCCTCTCTTCCTCCTGCGCCTCTCCCTCTCAGACAGGATGTGAGCAGCTGAGAGTCGGAGGAGAGGAGCTGAGGCAGGTGAGGGATGTGCGCCAGGCTGCTGCGAAGATCCCCGCACACAACACACGCTTCAAGTTTCTGTAGGGACGCACTGAGCCGCCGCGTTCGATTGGTTTACACTGACCTTACACAGCTTAATGTATTATGTGCTTTTTCCGCGTGGGAAGAGTTGCAACGATTAATCTATTCATAATTTCAGTTCATTTCAGAGAGCAAAAAATTACTTTTAGTCAATTTCCCCAGTTTCCAGCTTCGTTTTCATTCACAATAGTTAATAAAATATGTTTGGGTTTTTCATTGTCAGTCAGCTAAATCGAGTAGGATCTGAAGACATCACTTTGGGCTCTGGAAGATTTTGAGGGTTTTTCACTTTTATAGACAAAATGATCAATCAAGAAGATAACTGGTAGATATTTCTTAATTAGCCTTTGGTTGCAGTCATTCTCCTATGGGCCTACAGTTTGGTCAATACATTTTTATCAGGATAAATGTATCAGCCTATCATGCTCTGAAACAAAGCAGCTGAAATATGAGATTTGGGCTCAAATACACTTTGTCTTTCCATCCAGGGAGGAGGGATCCTGCCTCTGCTGCTCTCCCTGAGGTTTCTCCCCTTTATTCTCTTCAAGTTTTATGTACAGTACACTGATTTTATTTTCTGATCCTGAGAGAGAGTCTGAGGAATGGGTGCTGAATTGATTGAAGAAAATGTTGATAATGAAATTGACTTGACTTGTAATTCATGAAAACACTTGCCCTTAACTAAAACAGAATACAGTAGAGCTATAGAGTGAGGCTGCATTGTTAACACTTCAATTCATCAGTGCATGATGCACGATCCTTAAAATAAAAACATCCTCTCTGCCTGATCTACTAAAACTATTTGTGAAACCTTGAACTAAAGCAAAAGTTGTGATTTAAAAAACGTATGTGGGGCCCTTTCGAATTCCTCCAGCTTAAACAACCACAGGAGTGTTTTGTGTCAAGGCTTCCCAAGGGGAGGATTTGAGGGAATGATCCATTTCTCTCAACCTTATCAGCTGCATCCCACCCCCCCTTATAACAATGCCACTGTGTGCAGCCCCCACAGCCTGGACGCCCACCCCCCGCTTCCACCCCTCTCACCCACATGTGAGATGCTGTTGTGTTGTCTTGTTCCCCCACAGCTGGAGCATCTCTCTCTGCACCCCTCCACCCCTCAGCTTTTCCTCCATTCAACCCAAACAACGCCTCCGTTCTTTCAGCCACACTATGCAGATTGTTTCAGAGGACAAGCAAGAAAGAGAAACAGATAGAGGCTGCAGGGGACAATGAAACAGCTGGCTATGTTAAAGCAGTTCATTTTGGTATTCTGTATTTCTTATCTCATATAGCTCTGTAACTGCATGTGCATGAGTGTGTGTGCATGAGTGTGTAGCGTACTTGTACTATAGTCTTACGCGTTGTGTGAATATAAACTCTGTTCTCAAAGTCACACTACGGGGACTCACTTCCTATTTGGGACAGAAATCTCCACAAGGTGAATTGTTGAATGTTAGCATTAAGATCAGGTTCAGGTTCGTAAAGTCCAGGGAATAAATGTCAGTCAAGCAACGTCCTCCTGAGAAAATAATAAAGGCTCAAGTCATCATTTGAAAAATACGAAGTGCTAATACATGTGTCAAATTGTGTCGTGGTACAGTATATCAGAAATGTATCTCTTAGCAGACACATCGTGTGATCGGACTAATGTCATGTCATTGCCACTTACCATGAGGCAGTCCATTAGACATTGTTCAAAGCTGCACTCATTTATTTTTTGGCCTGAACAAGCTGAAAAAAAAAATCAACACACTATCACTTTACAAAGTTGTTATGACCAACGTTTTACCAAACAGTTTATTCTGTTTACATCTCCAGCAGATATGTAGCAAACAATATAATTTCATTCACATGTTGAAAGAAATATTTATTCTCCATTTGTCTCTGCTTTGGTCTTTTTTTTTTTGCTGAAAACAGTCGCCTACTATTGCTGCTGCTGGAAACAAGGTGAATTAGAGTGAATTGGAGTGAATTGGAGTGTATTAGAGTGTATTAGAGTGTATTAGAGTGTATTGGAGTGTATTAGAGTGTATTAGAGTGGGGTTTCCAGCCCAAAAGGAGCCGAGGCAGGCTGCAGAGTCTGGTGTTAATACTCCATGGGTTCATAGTAATCTCTCACATTACGCATTTGATCCTTACTATAAAAGAAACATTGATTTATTCTGTTGATTTGTAAGCCATGTTTTAACAGTGAGATTTAACTAAGGCTGTGTAAATTATAACTTAGTAAATCTACCTCTGTTGAAAGGTCTGTCATCGTGAGAACTCAGGTATCCTTTTTTATTTCATTTAATTCGATTGAGCAAACCTGAGACGCAAACCTCAAAGTACAGCCTCATCAGAAGAACAAAAAAAGAAAAGAAAAGAAGAAAGATGTACTTTGTGTCTCTGGTGGTGAACTCTTCACCCAGCTCTCATCTGTTACTGTTAATGTTACTTTCCCAGCCTCTTCCTCTTCCCTTCCACTATCTCATGATCAGTCTCGGCTCCATCATCAGAAAGAGTGAGTGCTGGACATGTTACACTCTCCCAGGTGCTTTGATGTAGTGCACCTATAGGGGGTGTCGTCCCCCGCTGACGCTCTGCTCTGTGATGTCAGTTCCTCCATCTCCTCTCCAGTGAGAGAACAGTCACCTGCTGAAGCATGATTGCGTTTAAAGCAAGCTTTCATCACATGCTGCCTCTTCAGCGTAGATCTCTGCGCTTCTGATACAACATCTTCAAAATAAAAAAGAGATGTACAAAGCACCATGCCAGTGTCTGCATATGAGTTATATACTCTTAACATGCTAATAATGCATGTCATATGCACGTGATGTAAGTTGATTCCATAAATGTAATTATAAGTACACAAATACACGAGATACAGCATGTGAATATACTTCCACCGCTTCATTGAGGTGTAGGGGAAAAATTAAATACATATTTTCTATTTTATTTTCATTAATTTCAAACATATAAAAGCAAAACAGCAAGAGAGCAGGATCAATGTAGATGTGTGCAGTGGGGTCCAGAAGTCTGAGACCACTGGCTCATTCGCAGGAATGGGAAGGTGTATTTATATAGCGATAAAATTATCAAAATAAAGAGGAAGAGTAAAGACAAATAACATTGCAGATAATAAACCATAATGGAAAAAAAACATGAATACTCAGTTATGGAAGGCTTGCCTGCTGCATAGAAGAACAAATAAATACCGTAAATGAATTTCTATACACATAAAAACATAAATTAGGCTCAGTGACAGACAGATAAATAATAAAGGGGGAGTTTCTGCTATATACAGTGCTTCCTCTTGCCTCAAACTTAAATAACAAACATGCAGCAGTTTATAATGCAGATTAGCAGCTGAAGGACTTTTTGTACTTTGCTTCTTAAGTGGAGTGGCATACATAATTCAGACATCCCAGCAGCTTTCAAACGTGTCCTGACTGATTCTTAATCGCAGCATAGACGCAGAAAACACAAGCAGATTTTTCACAGTAACAAAACCTATTTTGATAAAGTCTCTGAAAGTTGTTTTTTTAAAACCACGAGTTGTCTACAGATTCAACTATAATGTAAAACAAAGTCTTTGGCCCTGTGAGTCTGGCTCATGTCTGCAGGTAAGAAGGGCAACCTGACAGAGAGCCAGAGCTTCAGTACGTTCTGATTTACCTCATTGTGATGAAGACAAATAATCTGCTTTCAATCGACTTCCTGCTGGAGCACAATAATGACCATCTGCGTGCATGGGCCAGCTCAGCTTGTTGGTTCCACTTTCATTTGTTGTTATTGCAGCTATGAAAGCGCACCAGTCATTATAGATGAAGAAGCTTTTGTTGATTATGTATTCACAATCATATTTGACACGGCTGCATGTCAACATAAATAGGATGGTTAATTACATAACTATAAGGTGACGAGACTGGCTTACATTTTAGGCTCCATTTATCTTGATTGACAAGATACGTCAAGGTAATTAGCATCTCATGTACTGTACATGTTTTGAAAGACCTGACTGCTCTGAGCTTTCTTTTCATTGCTGCCTTTGTTCATGAATGAAGTAAGACCCGGTTCCCTTTAGGACTTGTCTGAATTATTGATATGGGTAACAATCATTCAAGTGACACTGTATACCTTGTACAATGTCGTCACATCACGTCACAATTTTCCTCCCACGATAAATCCAATCTCTTATTCTGAAAAGCTGGATACTGTATATTCAGATGGTTGGAATGAATGTATAAATCAATCTGGATGCAGATTTATGAAAAACTGTCAGATCTTAACAATCAAGCTGTATGCAAGATTGATTATTGTTCAACTTAACATTGTTTCACAAATGCATCTTGTGTTTGTTAAGGAACAGTTTAATGTAATAAAAGATGCTTATGTGTTCTTCCTTTGTCTCTTTCAGGATCTACTCATGAAGAAAACCTTCTCTTCATCGTCATCTTGTATGTCACAGCTGAAATCCCAACATCACACTGTTTCACACAGAAACTGAAAAGTTACATGTAACATTTTATGCCTGTTTATTTGGCCAGGTTTTTTTTTACCTTTGTTTGACACAGTTTGTATGATACTAATGAGACAGTTGTGCTAAGTATTTCTCTGGGAACTCACTGTGATAAAGAGGGAAAATGTAAATAAATTTGTTCGATATTTCCTGACTTTCTTCCGTTTATTTTCCTCTAAATGTGTTAACGACAAAATCTGTATTTGTGTTACTATTGATTATTTGTACCATATATATTAAGTTTTGTGTTTGTTCAGTTTTTCTCCAGTAGGGGGCAGAATTGTTTTGATAAAATAGTGGCAACTGTAGGTGTAGCGCTCAAAGACATTTGTTTTCCAGTGCTTTGAAATGACACGGCATGTCTGTAGAAATTTATACTCAAGTCAAATGGACTCTGGTCACGCTTGTGTACATGTGCACATCACACATCATATCACTTCTCACCAGTCCTCTATTAACATACCACAACAAGGCAATTCTAACTACATGACACAGACTCAGCGGTACCTGTAGAAATCAGGAATTGAGAATGAATGTTTGAGTTTGGCCTCTTTAAACTTTAACTGTACATATTTGATGCCAGATCCGCACTGACCCTCAGCACATCAGGTGAAGATCTCAGAGCACTTTTTCAGTGTTGTTAACTCTTCATCATTTCCTTCCCCACATTCTTAAAATAGGTGATTTCTCAGCACTGACAGGTTAAGTTAATGATCAAACCCAGTGATAAGGTTTCCAAGGCAACCGCTTTCAAAACAAATCACATTTCAGAGTGCCTGTGCTAGAGCAACAGCCGAGCATACAAACACTTGTGCATTTCGCTCACTGCAGGTCAAACATTTACATATTCCCTCGTATAATAACACATTTTGATTATTGTAGTGGTTGTTTATACAGTATAATATACCCACAGGAGTGCGACTGCATTATCTTGGTGATTTTCTTTGCAGGGACAGCTGGACAAAGAGTGGTCAGTCTAAGCAGCCAGTGACATTGAAACCTGGGCACTGTTCCACACTGTTGCTCCTCTTTCATTCACCCTGTTGAATCCAACTAGTTTAGACCAGTCACTATACTTTGCTGCACAAAGTGAAACACTGAAGCACTGTGATGTAATCGGCTGTGTATTTCTGATTGCATTTGTAAATCATAAACAGCATTTTTGAAATGTCTATTTTATTGCCAAACTGTAAATGTTGGTTATGGCACCTGAGGCATCGCATATAAAGTCATAAATCACAAGAAAGGAAAAATTATTTCTGCAAATTATGTTCGCTTTTCTAACTGTTCTGTAGTTTTTGCTTATGTCTTTTGAAATACACCTCTACCTATTCAGCCAATAAAAATACTTCTACCAAGCTGTAAAAGAAAAAAAAAGAAAAGGACAAAACACTTTGGTTGAACTGGCCAGAAATCATCTCCACACTAAGGCCATAACGAGATGATTCAACTAGTCTACAGTAGGCTATACAGCTTTATTGTTAGAGGTCATAGCTAGAAAAGGTTGGAAACACTGCCATAAAGTATCTCAGGATTTACAGTTGGCTACCTTATATTTTACAGCGCTGATTGAGTTTGCTGATTGAGTTTGGGATGTTGCTCTATCCACTGCAGGAAGGTGAGCAGCATCACCATCGTGCATCCACACTCTCAACACAAACACTCACACAGACCGACCCACTCTCACAAAAGTGTCCGTGGAGCTCCTCCCCTCTCGGGTTGAGTTACCTGCAGAGTCACGTATCACTCACCTGCTCCCGCATTGCCTCCACAGCGACTGTGTCTGACAACCTCCGACAAACGTCTAGCTGCGTCCTGTGTTGTGTTGTGTTGGACGCCAACCGTGTAGTTTACAGTTTTGGGATCCAAAGGTTGTACCTGGCAGCAGGAGAGTACACTTATCGATTATTTCCTGTGGAGTTTATTTGTTGATCGGCCGCTGATGACAGGCTGATGCGTCACGCGCTGTTTCGCCCGCGTTTGTCACCTTGAGCATCCCGTCCGGAAAACACCACTGTGAGTTCGTGTGACGATAAACACGCTCTTTTCTTTTCTTTTCTTTTCTTTACTTTACTTTTCTTTTTTCTTCTTTTCTTTTCTTTTCTTTTCTTCTTTTCTTTTCTTTTCTTTTTTCTTCTTTTCTTTTCAGCACATTGCCATAAAAAAAAGTGCACCCGTGTCTTCACAGTGAACTCCAACCTACATAAACATGAAAATCTCACCGCAAGGTCCACTCAGTGGCTGTTCTGGAGCTTTCCATTGTGTCATTTGGTCTTCCTCAGCAGATGGAGTTGCTTGGTTACTGTTTTTTGACTTCTCATTCATGTTGGTTTAAAACTTGAGATTGATTAGTTCCATTTATTTATTTATATTGATGATTTATTACAATTTCTTATAGTTATTGTAATCGTTTTATGTTATTATGTAAGTGCGTATCAAATGACTCAATGGATAATATTAATGGCAGCAGATATGAAGTGATTCTTGATACTTTATGATTAAATCCTGTTTTACTTGCACAGTGATGAATTTATGGAGTCATTCGCATTCCAACTTTTGGTGTTGGGTAAATCATAGACTAACGTTAATGTTGCTACTTTACATTTATATTTGATGCAATCCACAACCTTAATTTCAGCATTGAGCTCTGTGGTAAGAGGAATGTGCTTTGCTTGGGGTACAACAGGTTGATATACTGCACATTAACAACCAAAGGAGTCTTTCAGTATGGGGTTTTTGTCTTGGCACGAGATTGTTGTTCTCAGTGTGCTGGGAGAGTGAAATGAATGTTATGTGAACAAACAGGAATCATGTGTGTGAAATCTGAGCTGATTTTGTCTTAATGCCCTGAGTCAGCGAATGCGCGCTCCACCCTGCACCTGCACATCCAGAAGAAACCTGTAACATCATCTCCAGCCATCATAAGAATGTAATGTGATTCAGTCAGATAGCTGGATGACTCCAAATACATAAAATCTGATAACTGTTATCTCTTACAAAATGCTTACTCAGGGGCATGGAGCAAAGGGCACATTGCTCATATCAGAGTGAGCTCATATTTTTTTCTGTCACATTAGCTATACTGTCAATATTGCTCAATTTTAAATAAACAGCCTGTGTTTTGTACAATCAGGCTGAAGTTGTCTAAAAAGAAATGCTGCAAATACTGAGTTTGTTCCACCATTGATGTTCCTGTCAGTAGTGATTTATGTTCTCAGCATATGTCCCTGTTTTCTTAAATCCTTTGTTGAAGCTTCAGGTTTGTTTTGGGGCGTGTGTTGTCACGTTACTGTTACTGTTACTGTAGATACTTATTGTGTTGCTGCTGTTGCTATGCTTCCCATGTGGGTCCAAAATATCTTGTGGCATATATGTGGCATTGGATGTGTTTCAGAAAAGCTGAAACTATAACTCTGTTATTTTATTGTTGTGAGGTCATATGACATAGATCCATTTGTTTTGTGTGCTTTTCTCATATTGCTGTATCATTTGTGTCGTGTGTTTGCACAGTTACAACAATACAGTAACGTTGCTGTCATTGTCTTTTGTGTGTTGAAACACAAATCCTGGCTGCGTTCATTGGTTTACATTCGGGTTTACATAATGACACACTGTTTATCAGACAGGCGCGGTGTTGTGATGTAGAGATGTTGGTTAGTTTGTGAGGATTTTGGAGCCTCTTGTGTGTATCTGAAGAGAATTTTTTCAATCCAAAATGACGTTTAAGATGTGAAAAAAAAAAACAACAACACAGACCACATGACTGATACCACAAGCTTAAAATATGAGACTGTGGGCTGTGCTGATTTGTTGTGACAGATGCAGCATGGAGGAATAACACAAAAGTTATAATCATCCTGCACACTCTGCGTCTACTTTTGTCTGTAATTATTGTTCTAATACCCTGTAGTTACCTCTGAATAAGTTTGTTATTATTGGACAATAAGCACCTTAGGCTGAGTGGAGGAGAGGTGTGCAGACAAAGGGCCTCTTGCCATAAGGTTGACAACACATGACACCCAGCCTCTCCTGCTCTGGCTTCACCTCCCTCCTGAAACCTGGCATCGGGCCAGAGCTGGAAACAATAGAGTGTAGAGAAGATGACCAGATAGTTAGGGACAGAAAGAGGAAGTCTTTTTGTTTGTGCAGACTTGCTAAAGTAAATACGAACAGTTTTCTTTCCTTATTTGCATTTCTCTGTGAGATTTTGTTGCGGTAGTTTTCGATCAGGGGGTGGGGTGGGGGGGGCGTGGACCTACATGTGGCTTTGTGTAAATAAAGTCATACTTTATCATGCACTGACTCCGGCCCAGGTTGTGAAAGCTATTGTTGTGATTCGCCCTGTCTTTGTTTGCAAAAGTTCTGAGGAGATTATCTGTTGAGAGCGATTATGTTTATGATCTGCTGTGAGATAAGCTTGAGTGACCGCACCTCTAACCTATAACTGTCATACACAGTATTTACCCTGAGCATGTGTAGTGTAGCGCTGCTCCTCACGAAATAACAGATTTGATCTTCAGAGAGGAGGTAGGGCATGTCTTGAGGAAGTGGTTGTGTTATAGCTTGGTTAAAAAAAGGGACACTGAAATGTTCTTACCTAAGTGACATGAGGTCAGTATTTTATAGATTGGATTGTTCTTTACAAACACTTCAAAAGCTTGCTGGAGACACAGGATCCTAACCTCTCGCCTCCGATTAATAATACAAACTGGACTGGTTGCTTAAAGCGATACGTGGCTCCTTGGTGTCTAAAAGTCAAATAAGGTAAAAGGTGATTATTATATCAAGTATTAGATAGTGTTTGAATATTTAAATAGTATAGTATTTAGTAGTTCACTTTAGCCATTAACTGAGGAATGTTTATTTAATGCAGTAATAAAACCCATAAAAGGATTTAAAAGGAAACCATTATGTTGTGTAACATGACTTTAGGGTCCACAGCTACAGTATATACTGACACTCTGTATGTTCAGCCAGTGTGTGCTGTAGGCCTGATATATATTACATAACCTTGTCAGTGCGTGCCTTGACAGACACATCACAGACACGAGTCTCTTGGCTCTGAGGTAAAGGTGTGGGAGAGTTTTGTTCTCTCATTTCCTGCTCACAAGAATCTCTCAGATTTATATTTCATACCTGTCTCCTTCGAGGCCACGCTAAGGATCAAGTAGTTAGCAGCAACTGTAATGTGGTTGTAAAACCCAACCACATTAAATAATTTGCAGCTATGCAGATATAGTCATCAACAGAGTGGATCTAATTACACAGTACATATCAGCCTGCTGTCTTCCATTGTCTCAGATCAGTCCCCTGACTACCAGCAGTACAGGCCCAACACCTGGCTCTCCACAGTGGAAGAACAGGCTGTTCGGTAGACGACTCATCAACTTAGCATATTATTTCTACAACCGTTATAAGGTGTCTACAGCTTTTTAAGGTTGTACACCGTGGTCCGTGTATTAGAGCTCACCCTGAAAAATAAAAGATTACCTGATGCAACAGGTTTTCAAAAGGTCTTTTTCATTGCTAAATAATGCGTGTTTGTTTTGGGTGGAAAACCACCAGCCACTTTTCGTTCTGCGTGTCTCACTATCACTTACGCTTTCTTTCCCAGATTCTCATTCTCACTGTTTTTTTGTTTTTTTTTCTTCAGGTGGATGCCTGAAATCATGAGTGTCCTGGAACCTCAGACGAGGCAAGCCAAGTGAGTATCGTACACCTTCCTGCTTCCCCTACATATCTAGAGAATCACTAACCCAGTATGTGGAAGGTGGTGTGGGTCAGGGACCTCAGGCACAGAGCGTCTCTGTTGAGAGTTGTTTGCTTTGCCTTGGTTCCTGGCTCCAGCCTCCCTCCATGCCCTCCCCCCTCTCTCTCTCTCTCCCTTTTCCACTCTCCCCCTCTCGCTCCCTGGCTGGTCCATATGCTCAGAATCTCAGGCTAATCTCATCCAGTGCTGGCCAGTCTGTTCTCCGTATATCTCTGTGTGACAGTGTGGGAGATTCCGAGGGTTTGTGACACTGACATCCAGAGGTGCAGTGGAGAAGATGAAGGGCGCACAGCGTAACCCTGTCTCCTCTTCTTGTCATTGCAGTGGAGTGGCCAGATCGGACAGCAAGATCAGTGCCAAGGCCCTCTACGGTAAGTGGCTGCATGGAAGTGCGTAGAGGAGTTGGGCCGTTTTTGTCAGTAGGAGTATTTTATTGTTGGCCCGCTTTCAAGACTTTGCCCTAACATGCCTTTATTTCTTTTGCATGAGTCACTACAGTACTACACTATGACTTACAGCTTAGAATTAAGGAGATTGTTAATAATTACTTGTCAAGGAATAGTTTTACTATTTATTAAGTATGTAGCTTATTCAGATGTTGTACAAAAACTAGTTAAACTCATAAATGAGCCACACTGTTGCACTGGGTGGCATTTTCCGTTATTATGATCAACAAGGACACTGTAGTTTATTTTGACACAAACACCGCCCTGTCCTTATTGACCCTGTTTGACTAATGTTTGCTAAACGATACAAGGCCCCGCTTTTGCAGAGTACTTTCCGTTTTTAAAAAAATGAAACTATGTGTTTAAAAAAAATGTGTCTTCAGCAGGAACAAATCTTGAATGGAATACAGTACATAATCCACTCCTTATGCCTTGATATCTCTCCAAACTGTCAATAGTCGAGCTGTGAGCATCAGCACTGTAATTGACTCAATTCACCACAATATTCAATTTGCTATGCAAATGATTCTGCCAGGAAATCCGGCACTCTCGCTCTGCAGCATGCTGCTGCAGCCCCATGGCCTCGCTGCACTATCACATGCTCTCACACACACACACACACACACACACACACACACACACACACACACACACACACACACACACAGACAGTGATAAAAGGGGGCCAAGGTTCTGCTTAGGGGCCCCGCCGTGCTCAGCCTGCTGACACCTCTGTTAGGCACTGAGAGGGAGGCTGGGCTCCTAAAGGGAACATGACTGTCTTTGCTTTATAGTCACATTCTCATGCGTGCAGATGCATATTTATGTTTTGCTGTCTTTTTGTGCATATTTTGAATTGAAGGACTTGCTATAGTCATTGTAATGCTCTGTATTGACAGGCTGCATCACTGAACTGTCATGACTGCGGTGGCTCTCAGTAATACAGTCATGAAATGCTTTTACTATTTCAGCAGTTGCATGCTTGTGTTAGGGTGTGTTTGTGTGACTGAAATTAGTTATGTTACATTAGCTGGGAGCGCAGGGTGTGCCTGTTTTTAATGTGTGGTTGGAACAGGGTGGGGATGCCCATGTCTTGCAGGTGAATAAAAGATGCATTGAAAAGTGAAAAGAGGCAGACTCTCACTCAACTCTGGTCCTCCCCTTTGCTGCCTCAGACATTAGCTCACTGGTCCCTACCAGAACCTCCTTCCACACTGCCAACACAGAGGAACATTGTATAGCACGTCGTAGGCCCTGATAGAAACCTGCACCAAGGTATGACAAGACAACCTGCTTTCCTGCATGGCTGCACTGTTCCAAATTTAGAAATCGCCTCAAATGACAGATGACGGTATTGCAGTGATGCAAGATGCTCCCAAACTATCTGACTGCGCACCTCGTCGTCTGTGAAACATTTTTGTGCCGTAAATCATCCAAATATCCACAGGATGCGCCCCCACTCTTGTGATCTCAGTGAAATATCCTACTGTATGCGCGACGAGACTGTGCCGTTTGGTTGGCTCGTTTCATCTTGTGTGGCAGATGGTCACCACCACCTTCTCACTGCAGGATGATACCAGCACGCCTCCATGTCCTCCTGAACCAGAGAGGCAGGAGAGCGGACAATATTGTGCAGCATCCGTAACAGCAGCAGACATTTGGATAGATATGGGTCTGCGGCTTGCTCCTTGCTGAATAAACATGCAGAGGAACAACAGCAACTCAATCTCCCATATGCAAAACTCCCCGTCATTCACGTGTTGAAGGGCAGCAAACAAGTGATGCAAATGACACGCAGTCCTCCCACCCGATCTGTTATCAGCAGCTCGACCTTAAGTAGAGCAGAAAGATGCCACATCAGACTCAACATCCCAGGACTTTGGACTATCAAACAGGCTTTCTTGACTTTCTCACACGGTTTGTGGTTGAGGTTGAGGAGCATGTCTCTGTCAGGTAAAATGTGTTCGGACCGAGTCGAAACTTCCATCTCTTCCTGCTGCGCTGTTCTTCCTTTAACCTTTGTGCATGTGTTTAAAATTCAGTTGAATCTCCATAATGGATTTGAGTACATTAATTCCTTTCAGTCAGCACCATTCCTGAATATCAATCCTGTTCTTTATGTTTGATTTGGTAAATCAGTGATTTTTGTGGCGACATTTTAAAAAGTCAACAGTACGTCTTTGGCTTGATACACAAATGCACAATGTAAACCGGTATGAATTTGTTCAACACTAGTTTGAGAGAACAACTCAGTGGGGGATTGAGGTTTGTTGATGTGATAGTTTCTGGCGACACTTCCGTATCCAGATGATGCCTCGGGGTCAAATCGAAAAAAACAAGAAACAAAACAAAACAAAAAAACAGGCCATCTTGTTCCAACGCAATCGCTTATTGTATGAGTTATCTGTGGTCGGACTTGTTCAGTCTTTTGATGTCGAGATACAGGATTATATTCTCTTTATTAATCAAAGTGAAATGTAAAAAATGGTTCAGACAGTTGAACACTTTCCTGGCATTGCATCAAAGATCGTTACTGTCTCGGTTTTCGGTTGAGTCAGGGTTCATTGTGTTTAAAGAGCGGTTATTAGGGAGGTCGGGTTGTCTGATTGATCTGGGCCATGTATTGGTTTGATAATCTGCCAGGCAGCCATGTTCATCACTGGTCATTGACTCTGGAGAGCCCTGAGGATCTGCCCATCTGCCTGCTAAGTGGCTCTTATTGCAAGCTGCCGCAGCGCTTTGAATTGATTGGCATAAACGTCAGTCATTAATAAGACATGGGGAGAGCTCGACTTTCCGAACGACACCTGACGCTTGTGTTTCACCTGTGGGGAACCAAGCAGGAAGGAATCAGCAGAGAGGAAATGGCAGCAACAGGAAAGACAAACGCTTGCGTCATTTGGACAGTGACAGCGGTTGAATGGATATAGTGATCTCTGAAAGTCTTTTTTTTGTTTGTTTTCAGCGCTGCTAAATATGGATCAGCCACAGAATTATGAAGCATTTACATCACAAAGATTAATAAGAGGATATCAAATAGTGGAAATATTGGAATGTACTGTACGGCTTGGACACATATTTTGTTAAGTGCTATACTAACAGCAGGGCTTTTGTGTCGCAGTCACCCTAAAGCACATAAAGCAAAGTGTGTCTCAACGTCTGTATGCTGAGAAAAGCAGAGCTGTAGATGGTGCGGCATTAAAATGTTGACTCAGTTGGGTGGGGGACAGAAAGAGACTTGATATGAGATCTGGCAGTGGAGTTGATAGGAACATGCTCTCATTTAACCGTAATTGTTACCTGCAGACTATTCACTTGGTAAATAGGTCAATGAGAACACTGGCCCCTGCCAAGAGCGCAGGCAACGAGGTGAACAATGGTGCCGTGAGTGAGTGTCTGGATGTGGATATTGAAAAACTTTAAATGGGTCTAAATCAGATTTTTGATATCTCATACAGGATTTTTGTAACCAAATTCCTGCAAAACTAATGACATTCCCATCAGCCTCGTCTGTACTTTGTGTTTCGTAAAACAAGATGGTGGACATGGTATTCCTCATTATCATACTGCTTATCCATTTAGAGTCATGGGTGAGGGCGGGTTACAGGTAGCCAGTCTCACATGTAGACACAAACACCCCATTCATGCTCACATTCACACCTATGGGCAGTTTAGAGTCGCCAATCAACCGGACCTGCGTGTTTTTGGTCTGTGGGAGGAAGGCCCCAACTGGCATGACCTGCAAGATAGGTTGAGATACTGTAACGCTCTTTTTACCTGTCTGAATCAAACTTCTTTGAGCTGTCTCCAAACTGTCCAAAATGCAACCGCTTGGCTTTTAACCAGAAATAACAAGAGATCACAGATCACAACGATTCTTTCCTCCCGCCACTAAATTCCGTATCCATTTTAACACACTGATGCTCGCCTTTAGAGCCTTGCACGATCAAACACGCCCATAAATTGCTGACCTCCTCCTCCGAAACCAATCGGTCTACTAAAACAAAAATTACTGGCCGTCCCTGGAACCTGCTAGAAAACCTGAGGTGAGCATGCTTTTCAAGCCGTGGCACCCAAACTATTGAATGCTCTGCCCCTGTCCTTCTGATCCATTCACTCCTGTGACGTCTTCCTTTAGCAGGTGAAAACAGTTCGCCTTGGTTAGTTTGTCTGAATACGTCCTCCATTTTATCTTATTGCTTTTTATTTATTTCATTGCTTTTTATTGTCTTATTTGTTTTTCTTGAACTTTTTGCACTTTATTATGACGTAAAGATCTGTGACTATTGTGATGGAAGATGTGAGGCCTTATGGATATTTTGCTTATCAGTTCATCTGGTTGCCTTTTCACTATCCATTAAGTGTCATTGTTCTTTTAGTGCGCTTCTGTACAGTTACGGTTACAGACTCTCTCTCTCCACTTCCTACACTCATATTTGAATCTAATTCATTTGCCAAAAAAGAAACAAAACATACAATAAACAATTTTAAAGATTCATTTAACAGCATTATTATTATTATTATTATTATTATTATTATTATTATTATTATTATTATTATTATTATATTACTTAATTTTCTTTTGATTGTGTTTTTGCCTCAATAATTGTGCATTTGAAATCTGATATGGTGACAACCTTACTCTCAGCATTCCACCTCCTGTTTACCGTAATCCCGCCTGCCTCACTGCTAAATAGGTTTAATGTGTTGTGACTGTGTTTCAAGTTAACTGTACAGCATTTGTACGAGAGCTGACTGATATGCAAACAAAATCATATCGAGATCATTTTGGCAGATGTTGCGTTTTGTGGTATGAGTCACGATTTCAGTTGTAATGTGTTCAGTCATTTTTGCATTTTCATTTTTACTGAAAAAAAAAATCAAAATGTTGATGATATGATTTTGAGTTGGGTCACGTACAGAACAAGCATGTTCCCTTATGTCTGGAGAACATGAATTGTAGACCGGGGGCATCTCTGTAGCAACACGATTCCTCATTTATGGTATGTTGTGACACATTTTACCTTTATTAGAAAAGGTGCAGCTCCTGTGATAATGATATTGCACTTGGCCATATTGCAATCGATAATATTCTGATTAAATGTTCAGTCCTAATTTGTACGTAATAGAAGGTTACATGTGACGAATCACAATACATTGCCACAGATGAGGACGTAAGCACGGCGCTGTTCAGAAGTAGCATCACTGACTTTTGTCAGTAAATCTGTGCCTCAGACTGGTCCCTGCTAGGCGCGAGTTTTAATACAAGTCTTGCCAACATAGCCTACTATAACGTTGGATTAGGCAAATGAAGTCACAAAGACTCTTTGATATGAGATTTTTTAATAATTAACTTCTCAGATAGGACTTTCTTCATTACACTTGCCCTCTGGCAGGACACTTTTGGACATAAATTGTGCTAAAAGATTTGAGAGAATACAGTTTGACCTTTGTTTCATTTTTTGCAGAGAGAAGTGCATTAACATTTAAAGAAAGGCTCATGATTTACTGTCTGTAGGACAGGATTTGTATTTACTTCCTTTCTCTTCCAAAATAAACAACAAAATATGTAATTTGCCCAGGAGTGCCCAACGCTTTGCAAACAACTGTGAGTGGATACCCAACAGTACAGTTGGTAGTGAGGTTGCCCCACATACACACACACACACACACACACACACACACACACACACACACACACACACACACACACTAAAAAAAAAGTGCACACATAACATGTCTGTGTCACTTCCTTATTGCCCTGCTGATCTTTTCAGCTGGCACATCAGTGGTTCAGTGTTTCATTTCATCTGGTCGCTGCGCTGAAACGTTCAACATGTGGACTTATGGTCAGTGTTACTGCTGCTGCTGCCGCTACATCGCAAAGGATTAACAGTAAAATCACAGACAGGACTCGGTGGTTTCTCAGTTTCTCACTTTGAATATCTTTGTTTTCTTATCAACAGAACAGAGGAAAAAATACTCCAACTCAAATTTTATCATGCATGAGACGTCGCAGTATCACGTCGAGGTAAGATCTTTTCTGTCTCTACGAAAAGTTAAACACGTGTTTTTTTAAATGTGACACTTTATGTACTTTATTGAAATCAAGCAAAATATATATAAAAATGGAAAGATTGGTAAATCTCACCTCATGTGTAAAAGTGTTACAGCTGAGGTAAATGGATCAGTGTGAGAGGCACTACGCTTCAGTAAAGTGAAATAAAAAGTTAATGTTTAATAGAATTTTTTGCAGTAATAAAAAACTCACTATGATCGATTTCAGACTTTTCCATTTTCCTTTTGATTTATTATCATTTTGTATTATCTGAATGTTTATTCAATTTACTGTATTATTATTATTTAATCGCATATTTATGTACCTGTTAACCAGACTGGTGGTAACCGGGAGATAAAGAAAGGCAACAGAGATACCATAAAACAAGTTTTTGTTAAAAAGAGACCAGATTGTGTATTTTTAAATGTGTATAAAAATGAGCAGTTAAGATGGAAAATCTAAAAACTGGCGTGTCGTAGTAAAGCAGTAGTTTTGTCCCAGTTTGAATTCAGCTGTGGACCACACCATTCCTCCCTCTTTCGCTCCATGTTGTTTCCTGTCACATTTTCCTGGTTAAAACTGACATAATGCAAAAAAGGCTTAAAAAATAAAAAAAATCTTAAACTCGTGCTCTGTAAATGGATGGATCTATAGTTTAAACAAGGTCAGTGAATGTGAACAACAAGATAAAAGCAAAGCACGTATTATAAATGTAGTGTAATAAGTGGTTTACTGGTGTTGTTCTTTTGCCCAGAGATAAAAACTGACAGACTACTTAATGTCTTGATAACATCTCATTTACGGGAACGCCGCCTTAATAAAGTTGTAACGTCTCTGACAGCAGCAGTGGGAACCTGATGTTGGGAAGATTCAATCAGAGACATGCTTCAGGTTAGGGATGGTGTTGAACTATGTCCCGCGTCTGCGTGGATAGGATTTCTCTAAATGCCTCCCCATTATCACACATGGGCAGGTAAACACAGATAACAGACAGTGACAGTGGCGCCGCACGCAGACTCATATGTAGCAATACGGCTGTTTTGACATCAGATAAAACAGGGCAGTAATTTAAGATGCTATATAACAAGGGAACCTGAAAAATGTTGCATCAGTTGAAATAATTTTGCAGTAATAGTTCTAAGAAACAGGCCTGAATGACGATAGAGTCCAGTTAACAGTTACAGTTAAAGGAACAGCTTGACCCTTTGGGACAAAAGCTTATTTGCTTTTTTGCCAAGAGTGAAATGAAAACATCGATACCACTGTCATGTCTACATGTTAGCTTAGTTTAACAAAAAGAATAACCAAAAAAACAAAAAAACCAAATCTGCCCATCATTAAAAGCCACTATTAAACACTCTGCTAAGCTAAGCTAACTGCTGGCTCCGCCTTCATCTTGACAGTTAGTGATGTGTGTGTATAATTTTTCTCATCTCACCCTCAATTCTCAGCATGAAAACAAAAATGTATATTTCCCAAAATGTTGTACTATTACTTTAATACAAACAGTAAATAATGTATATTTCAAATTCCCACCAACAACTTTCCAAAGTAAATCTGTCCTGCTTTCCATACAGACAATGACTTTAGTTCAAACCAGGATCATTTATCAAACTGTTTGTTTCCCCTCAGCATCTCTCCACGTTCATTATGGACAAGACAGAGTCCATTGTCACAGTGGACGATGCCATTAAGAAACTGGTTCTTCTGGATTCAAAGGATAAAATATGGACACAGGAGATGCTCCTCCAGGTCACTGACAATGCGGTCAGACTGCTGGACTGCGACACACAGGTAGCAGCTCCACACCTGTCCACACATCGTGCACTAAACGTGAAATGAAACGTCACATTTACAGATTGCTTATAAATTATTTACAGGAGGCCTCCAATACAAAGTGGGTGTGTTGATTCATCAAATGAATGTATTTGCTGGGAAGGAAAGATCTAATGACAGATGCCGTTGTTGGTTTATGGTTTATTTTTATGGGAAGTGCAGGATCCAGTGTTTTAAGAGCTCGCGGTGCATTGATATTGACTGCTTGTTTTAATCTGTCTCAAAAGATATCCAACTTTTTTTAAGTGGCAAGACTAAACTGCTCAAGTGTCTAAGGGGTAGATGAGAACATTGATAGCGCTCTCATGTCTGTATAGTACGTATGAAATTACAGCCAGCAGCCAGTTAGCCTAGTTTAGCATAAAGACTGGAAGGGGGAAGTTTGTATTATTTTATCTCACTGAGGACTTTGCCAACTCATGTTGTTCCTTCTCCACCTCCACCTCTTTCGCTCTAACTACTATTGTGTCGTTCTCCTGCAGGAAGAGTTGGAGAACTTTCCTCTCCCCACCATCCACATGTGTCAGACGGTGCTGAATCAGACACGCTACACATCTGTGCTGCTGCTCGTGTGTCAGGACAAGGAGCAGCACAAACCCGACATCCACTTCTTCCACTGTGACGAGGTGGAGGTGGGTCTCGGTTTGAATTTTACAGGCTTGGCTCAGTTTGCGTCCTTTATTGTCCACGCCCGATTGGTTGGCTTTGTCTTTTATGTCATTCATAAATCTAAGGGCCTGTTGTTAGAGTGCTAGGTCAGATTTCAGTGCTGTTCGTGGCTGTGGGTTTGTGTGTATCCTTTTACATTTTGTTTGTCTTGTTCAGAGATTTTAGCGCATGAGAAGATCTACCACTGAAAGGCAGTAATCCAATAACCACTAAGACGTGACCTCTTTATTGTACAGAATGACTACTAGTAAGTTCAACAGAGGCGTTTACAAGGCATCGTGGATCATCATCGACATTCACTAGAGGATATGAATATAACAACCTTTGGTTCATCGCCATTGTCTTAATTGAAACAATATAATGAAAGTTCTTACTCATCAAAACTGTGATGCAACTGTCATTTGGTGTGAAGGAGGAGCAGAAAGCTTGGCACGTTCATAGTCTTTAAGATTCAGGAGAAGAGCTGGATGAACTGATGAGTTTTATTTCACCACACACAAGCTTTTCTAGAGCAGACATCACAATACAAACAAACACAGTACGCACGTCATCGCAAACCCTATCTATTGCCTGTTTTTTGATGTAATTTAAATAAGTTCACACTGCTGAGAATCCTAACGTAAGTAAGAAGGGTACAACAACAGCAAAAGCGTGGGCCGAGTGCTCTTTATTTTTGGCAGCAGCCAGGGATTTGTGTCGTAGATGATCAAAGACACAATGATTGAAAAACATGAATTTGGCTGTAAGCTTTAAATCCAAATGACAAAGGATCAGAAACAGGACGGAAACCAATTCTCAGCATGAATGCTGCACATAAACAGTTAGAATCTAATTAAAAACTGATATATCCTGTCCTTTCTTCCCCTGCCGTCCTCATTCCAGTCCTCAAAACAGTGATGCCAAAAACTGTGCAACACTGAACACAAATATGTGGCTTAAACTGCACAGAGAGGCATCACTTCTATCACACCTCTCCTCTACCTCTGGAGACATGTCAGATGTAGGCAGGCTTTATAGAAGTGAAGTGTGTAGGATTTTAAACTGCGCGAGTCTAAGTCGGACACAAGACGAGCCTGTAGGTGTCTTATCCAGAGCACCTTTCCAACAATGTTGCATTTGAGACAGGAAAGCTGCAGTTGGAGGCAGGGAGGTGAAAGAACATTTTTCTCTAACTATTGCATATTGCAAACTGCATACTGATCTGTGTAACGCTGTATACACAGTTCACATGTTGAGTCTGCCTCCCTGTGTTTCTCCTCGCTCTCTCCAGGCTGAGATGGTTCACGCAGATGTAGACAGTGCCATTGGAGACAACAAGCATGGAAAGAAAATGAGGCTTCAGACTCTGAAGTGAGAACATTGCTGCTGCAGACACACACACACACACACACACACACACACACACACACACACACACACACACACACACACACGCACACACAGTCTAATGGTGAGACTGATCTGTAATCAGTAGTAAGTGAACTCGATGTTAGGGTCCTGAAGGTCTCCTCCTAATCATCCAGGGTGAACCAGGAGAAAATGAAGCGTCACAGAGAAACCATCCTCCCGCCCTCGGTGCCCAAGGGCCCCTCACGTTCTCCGAAGGGACGAGTGGCGGCCACAAGCACACAGGGTGAGAGTGCTCACAAGAATACACTCTATACATGCACCGTTCATCAAAATGATGTTCTGTCAGTGGCGGCGTTCTTATGTTTTGTTTGTGTGTGTGTGTGTGTGTGTGTGTGTGTGTGGATGTAGCTAGACAAGCCCCCGGACAAAATGACACGGAGTCGCATGAAAAGCTGGCCCAGCGCATTGAGAAAGATGTGGTGCGTGTTTGTTTTTATTTTTATTTTTATCCACGATGATATTGTACAGCTCCTTTCACTGTCTCACGATGCTGTATTCTACATGCTAAACCCCGGGATTTGTCTCCCACAGCAAATCCTCAACTGTGCCCTGGACGACATAGAAATCTTTGTGGCGCAGGTGCAAAAGGCAGCAGAGGCCTTTTCCCAGCTCAACCACCGCAACAAGAGTAAGAAGAATAAGAAGAGAGGACCAGCAGGTCTGTCTCCCTTTCTTCTGATCTGGTGGCACGAATGCAGTGACAATATGTTCATATTGCTCACGTCGCCACGTTTGTGTCTCTTTGTGTCCTGTGTTGCGGGACATCCACTGATGTATGTGTGGTAGTAGAGGCTGGTTTTGGGCTCTGATAAGTAATACAAATCTCATCACTCAGTTTTAATCACTGATGTAATATTATTACTTCTTATTCACTCCAATAGAGTGCTGATCTGCTGTATTACTCTCCTGTTACACCTACACCTTTGGTGATTGTTCAGTGCGCTTCTGTCTGAATTGCATTATTTTTTGTTGTTGTATGTTTTTCTCTGACAAATTTAAAAAGAAGAGTTGAGTTGAATTTTGCATGGAGGCTGGCAGGGGATGCAGATGAGATGAGTCAAAACTATTTTAATCTTTACAGGAAGTGACACCAAAAGTGTGGTCCTAATAATTATTAAGAGAAGTAATAATATTTGTAATATTATGTATTGTATTACTGTACAGTGGTGTGATGCTGTGTTCTTACCGTATATCACCACATCTCATTACCTGTGTCGTGAGACATACATGTAACACACACGTGAGTCTAAAAAACAATCTGTTGTTGTCTGCGTTCGAGGTCAGGGGAAAACACACGTGCAGTGACTTTTACTTTTACACACATCATTTGGTACTAACAGCACCAGCACCAGAAACGTGTGTTGCCCCTGACTACACAGACAGGTGTGCTGAAAATGAATGTATTCTCTATCCAGAGAATCAGTTTCTCAACATTGGGGTCAGAATCCCATGTGCAGTCACTTGTTAGACAAAAGATTTGTAAGCCTCATGTATTGATTGATATGTTTGGTTTTTTAAATATTCCTAATTGAAAAATAAAAGCAGTAGGTATGAGATATATCATACCCTTTACAGTAAGCACAATGGAACTTCACAACTCCTGAGAATACAATTTAAACGTATATCACACTCAAATTGACGTCACATAACTCTCTGTATTTGGGGTCATGAGAACTACGGGACCTTCTGGGTCCCAGGTTGAGAAACTCAGATGTAGCACATTCTTTCTTGGGCTTTTACTTTCTGTCTAAGGTGAAATTTTCATCTGTGAAGCTGTTTATTAACTAACCATGATTGTGTTGCTAAACTTTGTTTCAGCGGAGCCATAAGCTAAAAAGACATAAGATAATACGAACGAAAAATAACATTTGGGGTTACGACTGTGAACCTTGACCAGAAAGTAAAACCTGTGTCTGTAATGTTTCTGTATGGTAAGCTGGTAACTCAGGAGTCTGTGTGTGGTCATTGTTGCTCTGTTTGTTTACAGAGGGCATGCTGACGCTACGAGCCAAGCCCCCCTCTGAAGCAGAGTTCATTGATAGCCTGCAGAAACTGAAGCTGGCCTTGAACCTCTTGGTGAGATATCACAGCTCCTAACCTCCCCTGTTCTTCCCGTTCATCGTCAGCTGCCTCTCTCCTCATCACCTTCTCTCTTTGTGTCTGTCACTGCGCCCCCTGCAGGCCAAACTGAAGAAACACATACAGAATCCGAGTGCGTCTGAGCTGGTTCATTTCCTCTTCGGCCCTCTGGAGCTGGTAAGAGCTAAAAGTCATGTTCAGAACAGGTTTTTATGGATGAGGGCTGTCGTACAAGGCGATAACATCAGCATGAACACAAGGCAATTTTTTCTGGATGTCAACAGTACAGATCCATTCACTAAATAAGTTCTAAATATCATTGGATACCCTCAGTGTTGACGCACAACCACAGGAACATCTGACAACGGTACACTGAACTTTTTTTTAAAAGCACAGAATCAGAACAGTTTAGTGTTTGCATTGTCGCCATAAAACACTCCTCTTACTGTTTTTTATTTTTGTCTGGCACCACATCCACTGCTGCTCTGCTAATCTCTCACCAGACTGGAGCGACGTGGCTTTCAGCTCTGGCACAGGCGCTGCCGCACTTACATAATGTTGGTTTCCCAAGCCTCAGCGTGCAGCCACACCCCTCGATACTGCTGGTTAGAGACACAGAGCAGTGATTAGGCTCTGTGTTGATATGGTGCTGTAACCTCTGGACACTCTGGATTTGTTTGATAAGGTCGAGATAAAGACGGAGCAGTAATAAGTGTGGCCCCATGGCTATTAGCTGTCCTCGACAATCATTCTCAGTACACAGCAGCTTCAGCCACATCTGTCTTCTATTTCTAATCGCTTTAGAGTTCAAATGAGACATCATTAGTCTGTGTTTTAGTGGACTGAAATTTGTGACGCAGTTAACTGTCAATATTTAATCCACAATGTTGCTATTAAAATGTTTGTTTAATGGCTGTTGTTTATCGCTGTTTATTTATTGCCCTCAGGCCTTCTACAAAAGTGTCTTGAGATTGAATGGTGGAAATATATTGTTCCCAGTTTTTGTGGCATCAAGCATTAAACTGTCAAGTACTGAAATAGATATTTAGATGCTCCCTCTGGATCTTAGTCTTGTTTATTTCTTCTTTGTAGAGAAATATTTTTATATGGCCCAAACCAAGGGGGAAAAAGTACCGGTACTAAAACTCAGGCATCATTGTGTCACCACTGTGTTACATTTACAAAAAAAAAACTGCATGTGTCTGTATAGACAAAGCCTCTCTTCTGTGGTGTCACATCAGTATGTCTATGAATGGGTCCACAGGTGCTGCAGAGCTTTGGGAGTCCTGAAGTGCCGCGTTCGGTCATCTCTCCTCACCTTTCCAAAGATGCTGTTGAATTCCTGCGGGGACACCTCAGCCCCAAAGAGTTGACCATCTTTGAGCTGCTGGGGGAAGGATGGACCAAACCCAGGTACATGTGTATCAAGGCTGGCTCAGTCTGAACGGATGCGTAGCTTAAAGGTCACCTATTGACGATGCCTTTACTCCTCCTGCTCCTACAGAGCAGAATGGTCCAGGGATCAGTGTGCTCCTCCTTATTACCCGAAGTTTCGTAACGGCTGGGAGCCGCCGATGGAGCTCTTCAGGACAGCCCCATGGGAAACAGAGGGACCCACAGGGCTGGGGTCCCCCAGCAGCCCTGATTATAGGAAACATTCAGCGGAGGATGTAAGGGTTATATATAATGGCTGTAAATGCACTGATCATTACAGACCCCAACCCTTGAAAACATAACACTCTGCCTGTATTTTCAGTTTTATGGAACTCATTCCTCAAGCTCATCAAACGGGTGAGTAATAAAATCCTTCACACACTTTCTCACCAAACAACACAAACACAAAAACAGGTCAAACTGTGATAAAATGTGTCTTAACAGGTCTTATAACGGGAAGACCCACACCCGAAAATATGCCAAAATTCGCTACCACTTTGTAGCGCGGAATGCCAACGAGCTGTCAGTGCTGCAGGATGAAATCCTCGAGGTGAGGAACTGTTTCTTCTTTCCTTGCCCTTTGTGTGAAGCTTAAACCAAATATAGGTGTGGATGTGGTATATGGCAGGGATGAAGCCAGCCCTCTCTAGCCGTCAGCGAAATTCAACATGTCAACTTTGCTGTATGTGATTGTGTCCGGTGTAAACAAGCTGTAAACTGTAAAGTGAACAGACAGTTCAGGACACAAACCAATATTGAGTTTAATAGCGGATTTCAGCGCTGCGAAGTGAGATGTGTGCATCGTTTCTCACAGGTTATAGAGGATGACAAACAGTGGTGGAAACTACGGAATCGAAGTGGCCAGGCCGGCTACGTCCCATTTAACATCCTGGACGTGGTGAAGATAGAGGAGCCAGAGGGCAACTACAGTCAGGTGACTTGCCATGCATATTGTTTATCTGCAGTGTATTACCTATTACATTATTACCTGTATTAACATGACATTCTTAACCCATAAAACTATGAGTCTATGAGGGTTCTTCTCTGCATGAGTCCTTAAAGGAAAAAATCCTCTCTTTTTCTGACAGTTGTTAAAATCGCAGCCATCAGTGTCACATTTCGCATCTCTGAGTATATTCTGCAGCTGCTTGCTTTATTTTTAGCAACTAGTTAAACCAAACAACTTGATGTCATGACAGAAAGTTTCCAGCAGCTACACTGACTTTTGATGACAGAAAATAATTTACACTCATTTTTGCAGAAGTGTTAAGTAATTGTTCGGACACCAAGTTTGGACTCAGTGGACCACAATGCAATGCAGCCATGTTCTGTTTTAAATAGATGTTTTGTTTTTGTTTTTGATACCTTGAACATGCCATATGTGTTGGTATCACTTTCACTCACCTCCAGTTATCTCAGCTGCAGAAACTCTGGCATGTTGTCAGGAATGAATTTTGGGAAATGTGGGCAATCACTAACTAAAGTTTATGGTAATGAGACAGGTCAAGGTTTCTTTATCAGAGCTTGTGGATAAATTTGTTTTGCAGAGTAGGAATCACTGCTTCCAAAAGTACAGATGATAATTAGGGCACTTGGACAGATAGTTCATTTGCTACAGAGTGTAGGGATCATGATAAAGAGATTTTCTAGAGATAAATAAGTAATCAGATGAATATGAGACACAGATAACAACAAAATTACTTCATTACAAAATGTTATCACAGTAGAGTCGTGTCATCTGAGCTCTGGTTCTAGATCAGTGCAGCCTCTTGTACAAACTCTCTGCTCTTATTGTGACCCTAGACATTGTGCAGCATTAGCTGCTCTCACTGAAAGCTTGAATTCCTAGAGACACACACTGCACTCATATACACTGTATGCAGGTTCACCAACGCCCTGCAGCAAGTATTGCATGCAGCTACTCCTCCTGGTCTGAAATACTTTCACACACATACTTGGCTTTTGGCTCCTGGGCAAAAATGTATCAGCCAGAATGAGATGAAAGACAAACCTGTTTTTGGAATAATATCATCTGTGTTTTTTCTCATGAACTTTGTTTGTGTGTGTGTGTGTGTGTGTGTGTGTGTGTGTGTGTGTGTGTGTGTGTGTGTGTGTGTGTGTGTGCAGCAAGGCTACAGGACGTCACCTCCTGGTTCTGTGAGCCATGGAGACAGTTTCAACATGGGTATACAAAAAGACAAAAGTGAGTGAACACAACAAAGTAACCAAAGTCAGATTTAGGAATTACAGATGTAGAAGCAGCTTTTACAAATAGTTCATCTATCCTGTTTCTGTGCTGCAGTGATGGATGATGTCACCTCTGAGTTATTGATGATGATCACTGCTAACAAAAGCCAGCCACCCGCCAGGAAGTTCCGTGTGGAGCGATCATCTGGCAGCCAAGTACCGCTCGCCTTTGACTCAAACCCAGAGCAGGTGACTGCATGGCTCAACGCAAAAGGTTTCTCAAAACCGTAAGTCACCCATGACGCTCATCGATCCAGCAAATCAAAATACCTCCTCACACCTTAAAGAGTAACTTAACACCCCTATGATAAGCTTGTCTTTGCTGATCTCCAGTGGTTCAACCTCTCGCCTCGCTGCAGTGATGTACAGGTGCACTCCAGGAACCTGTGACATCAGTGCTGGGTGTGGCTACAGGTGCAACAAAGCAAAGAGGCTTTACACTTTCAACCAGTGAGGGCAGCGAAACATTGCTTTTCAGCCTGGTGTTGAGTTACCCTTTAAGTTCTGACTGAAATTTCAGGAAACATTAAAACCTTCCCCCGTGTTTCTACATTGTTTATGCACTGACAATAATAGATACAGCAGTTGCGGCTGTAGGGATGGCAGTGTCAGTCAGTCTGTCCGCTACTTTAGGTCAGACTGAACTATCTGAACATTTACTTCATAGCTTGTCATAAAAAAATTTGTACAGACCAGGATGGATGGAGAATGAATCCTATAGACTCTGGTGATCCCATGACCATTTGACATTTATTATTTTGAGTAAAATATCTCAACAACAATGAAATTTGTTGCACATATTCATGTTCCTCTCAGGAAGATTTATCATGAGTTTATTGAATTTTTAAAACTGGTTTATGAGCAAATACTTGAAAAACTAATCACATTCCAATCAGCTTCTGCTGTAGTTTGTGTTTAGTGCTCTTAAGCAAATGTTAGCATGCTAACACGCTAAATTAAAATGGTGAACAAGGTGCACTGAGCACAATTACAGATAATTAAAGATATTTTGTTAATTGAACGCGTTATTATTGAGACTAACAGCAACATGTCCCAACTAATGTGTCGTTTCCAGATGTGTCAACTGTCAACTGTTCTTACTTTAGGTGTCATCAATCTTTAAGGCTTCCAGAGAACCAGCACGTACACTATCATGATACTGGAAAAGACACACCCCAAAAGAATCAGGTATAAATGTTATTGATTACACCTGTGCGTTTCTTGCCTTGTCTTGTCTGCAGGACGGTTGAATGTTTGGGGATCCTGACGGGAGCCCAGCTGTTTTCCCTCAACAAAGAAGAACTGAAGGCGGTGTGTGGAGACGAAGGCAGTCGTGTCTACTGTCAAGTGACTGTACAGAAAACACAGCTAGAGGTTGGTCACACACCTGTCTGTACCTGAACATAAACCCTTCACACACCTTTTTTATTCATGGTTAGACAAAAAAAAAATCTAGCCCAGAAATGAATACACCTGTAGAAATGTTGAAATCCTTCTATAGAAATGAATGAAACCGCCATGTCTCAACTTAGTCTTTATCTGGGCATGTTAAGACAAGTGAACACACAGGAATACAAACGCTCGTGTCAGTGTCAGACTGTTAGGGAGTCGCACTTTATGATTAATACAAAAAATGGGTGTGTACATGCAGTGATCAGGCCAGAGCTAACTAGGCAGGATTATTTGTCAATTTAACCCCTTCACATTGTGATTTTCTATATTCATTATAACAAGCATGTACAAACAGTGCAGAATGAATGAAAAACCCCGAAGTGAAGCTAAATGCCTCTATAGCAAGTTATTAGTGTCAAATATACGTGTGTCACGTTTGAATTTATATTTGTGGTCTAAGGAAACTCGTCTACTTTGGTATCTTGGTGCAATCGTTTATCACATTTTTTGGCTGCAGAAATATATAAAATAATAACTGTGACATTATAAATTACCTGTTGCATTGCCCATATTACTATAAATAACATTAGGATATATGCAAAATTTGGAGTGGTGTTTTTCCTTCCATGTGCATCCATTATCCCTGTAGAGACCCAGTACTGTACATGTACATTACATTCTCGCTTTTGCACAACATTTAGGTTAATTATACAATGTGATGTCCTTAATCATCTTACATCTGACCAGATCATTTGCTGTGTGTCTTCCCTTGTTTTGACATGCCCTGATAAAGACTTTGTATTTATTTTATTTAATTAAGCAGAAATTATTCTTCGATAATAAAAGTGGCACTCCTTAACCAGCCTGTTGCCTTTACTTTTACAAATTTGAATAGGAAAATTCAATAAAGAGGAATTCATCTTCTTTTATTTCCATACAGCAAACCAATGGAGACTCAGAGCTGCAGGAGATCATGAGGCGGAGGCAGGAGAGAATCGACTCAGGCAGCAAAGACTGAAGCTGCCGACCAGCACGACCCATCCGGATGCTTCTTCTCCCTCTTAAATCAATCTACCGTTAATCATGACCCACAGTAGAACATGCGTTATATGTTGTATACATTTTAATTGTTGTATATTTATTTTGTATCATGCAATGTGTATGTATCCAAGTGTTTTCTCATCTAATTCTTTTGCTTTTGTCTTCATTGTCTCGTTAGACTTTTGTCATGAAGAGATGTTTGTGTACGAAAAGAGGAACATATATAATGATGTACAGTTTGGTTTGTGCGGGTGTGTATGTGAGTGTGTGCGAGCATGTATAGGCACGTGTATGTAACGTACATATTTGTATGAGCAGTGTAGTCGATGTGTATGCTCATTGTCATTAATGCAGCTGTTTACTTAATGACCTGGTAAATAAGTAGATCTTAGCTGTTGCGTATCTAAATCTGTGCCAGAATGTGTGACACGTCTTCTGATATATAGCCAATTATTTTCACATCACTGTTTACAGCTATAGAAAATAATAAGCCGTGCTCTTTGATAGTCCTCTGAGCAGATATCAGAAATACAGCACTCATCCTGGTTGGTAACTGGAAATCAGCAGTCGGTCTTAATCTAAATAATCTTGCTGTTTATAATCAGAATTCAGACATTCACCACACAGAAAGTCACAATTATCCTGCATGAAGTCATCGTCGATAATTGTGAAATGCTGTCATTAATATGGTTTTTTGCAGCATAAACTGCACTGACAGGAAAATTAAGTAGTACATACAGGAGAGTACATTGCTCTGCTATGAATAATTAAATGAAGACTTAAACGAAACGATATAGGGGGTTTGTAAATATTTTGGGACACAAGAAGATAATCAAAAATAAACTTGGTAAATATTTGATATCACATCTTCTTTTGTACATCATTTTAGTGTTTTTGTCTGGATTAATAATACCAGAGGTGGAGAAACAGCCAACACAGTTTCTTTATTGTTGTATCAATAGATGAGAAAAGAGTTGCAGTTAAAGAAGGAAACTTTATGTTTGACAGGAGATAAATACGAGTGCAGAACATTTTAACCCTGTTACACCGGAGCTGGCGTTTGTCAGCGTAATGGTCATATTTTATTGTTCAAACGGTATCACACATCATAGATAAAGAAAAAAAAAACATCACTGTAAATAACTCACGATCAGTTTTTCATTGTTGTATTTATAACAGCATACTACTGTTGCTTAAGATACTGTAAGGCAATCCTACGTGCACTAAAATAAATCCTGCACAGAAT
Organism: Seriola lalandi dorsalis; assembly: GCF_002814215.2. Classification (NCBI taxonomy): domain Eukaryota; kingdom Metazoa; phylum Chordata; class Actinopteri; order Carangiformes; family Carangidae; genus Seriola; species Seriola lalandi. The sequence continues at coordinate 711,517 of NW_019525235.1, read as the reverse complement.
CTGAAAAGTAGTAAGCTAAGACTTAACTATAACACCAACGGAGAGAAAAGATCATTCCCACACTTCACTGGATTATAAAACCAAACAGATACAATCGATTTGTGATGCAGAAGAGGAGAGAAACATCGCTCCTTTCAGGTATAGTGTAGGGAATACACTTTGTCATTTATGGAGATATGCATCAAGCCACAGATCTCCTGAGTTTTTCAGTGACCTGAGAAAGAAAAGTCAAAAAAACATTAGTTAAACAGCAAGTGGACCATCACTCTTGTTTGTAAATCCAAGACCTTGTGGGAGTATGTACTTTGTGGAATTACCATGAACTGTGTTCATTAATCTGTCACTGTGGGTTCGCATGCATCTTGTAACCAATATATTATTATAATTTAAACTAGAAAAAAACAACTGTCCTGTGTAATAAGTCTTGTCAGTTAGTCATTATTGGACGTACCTGACAATATCAGTGAGGCCCTGCCACATAGTTTTCATTTGGTAAGGAATCCCATGTTTCTCACACAGTGCACGTACATGCGGGGCCACCAGGTGGTAGTTGTGGCGCGGCATCGTAGGAAACAGACTTCAGAGACAAAAGGAGCAGAGTGAGTTCATCAGACTGTATAACACATCCGACCTGTGTCAGCATTTGTTTTTTAGCGGTTCAGTGTAGTGACGGTTGCCTGTGCACAATGGCAAGCTTTTATTAAATGGGTTCGCACTCAAAAGTTCACTTTTGGTGTCTGTGTATTATTTTGCAATGACACCTGTACAGCAAGACATGTCTACTTACATTCAGAAAATGTTCACTTCCAGACGACACAGACAAATCAATAATTGCGAGTTGGACATTGAAAATATAGTTCACCCAGAAATGAAGATTGAATTATCTCTAAAAAGTATAAATCTATCGTCTTTTCTCAGTTCCACAAGCACGAGATACATCACTCTGCGCTTCAAATTCACTCAAGATCCAGAAATATAAATACTTTACATACTGAAAAACTATTTTCTCAAACCCTCAATCAATCTGAGTGTTGGTGTTCTACATGGACATATTTTCCTTCCAAAGTTTGAAGAGTTTGAAGAAGAGAGATTTTCTGGTTGTTGTTTTTTTTTTAAAAGCAGATAATCACGTTTTGGGTGTTAACCTCTTAAAAAAATATTTTTTTTCCCCCTATAACTTTAACTTCGATTGCTCCACCCTTTAATATTTAATAATGGGAAATAGCTACTGAACCTGAAACCAAGCAGCTTTACGGTTGTTAAAATGATCTTCTACAGTCATATTAGGTCTCTACTGCATCAGCTTGTTCTAACTCTTCAGTGGAATCTAAAATGAAAACTCAGTGGGTTTGGGGAGTGCTTGGCTGCACAGTTTGAGTTTGTAATGGTTGGCCACTGCTTCTTAAAGAGTTAATTACTGGTATCATGATTTTCAGTAGTCTCTTGTGACTGTGCTCAGCACCTTGTCTGCAAGCACAGAGGTCCTGGACTGTAATAGTTTGGCCTCAAAGCACTCGATGGTGCTGATGCAGCAGAAGCTTTCAGAGATGTTTGACGGACCCTCTATGCCTTTTGTATCTGTAGAAAGATTGCTTCTAATTTCATTGAGTTGACATTAAATTTTAGAAACTCTGTGTTTCTCCTACAAACTTTCAGTTGATGAGTCCACTCCTACTTACTGGTGTTCGATTTGAAAGTTGAGGTGCCCACTGAACCAGTCGTTGAAGAAGGACTGCTCGATATTACAGGTGGCCCGTAGCTAAAGAAGAAGAGCAGACAGAAGAGTGCAGAGGAGTTCATACATCGGCATCACTTGCAGGTGACTGTGGATTTCACAGCACTTAGGAGGTTTCCTTCATAAACCAGGTACCTGCATGGTTAGCCAGTCCTGGTGCTTCTCATGGTCGATGTCCATTGGCAGATGATTCATCTGAGTCACCCACACAAACCAGTGACTCTCCAGAAACCTGTAACATTCACAACAATGCCAAACCAGTCACTGAATAATGTGTGACACCATGTGATCGATGTGTTGTAAGAAACTGAGCATCGTTCCTAATAAAGCGTTTTTCTACAAGTCTTTGTAAGCTGAGACTAATGGGTTTATTGATGTGAATAACTCATTTATTAATGATTTTTCACTATGAGATATAAAGCACCACAAAGCACAACTTTTAAGTTTCCAGGGTTCTGGTATGTTGCCTTATAGACCACCTTCCCATTTAAATTTCACTGACAATGAATGTGTATCTACCACAAAGTTCCTACGACAAAATTTTGAAAGATGTATTTTCAGAGGATGTGCTGCATCATACGTTTAGTATGTTAAATCGGAGGTGTGTTTGTACCATGTACAAGATCTTTTACCTGACGAAGCTGATGAGCGCCACTGAGCCCAGCAGGCCATACAGGGGTATGTAACAGCAGAAGTAGCGAAGATAGTACGACATGGACCAAACCAGATCCTTCACAAGACAAGCAGGTTAATATGATTAATTTAATGAATTTGTTATCAAGATTCATGGCTCCCTAACTCATTCCATATGTTCACATGTGTCATACTCACTCTGCAGTGTTTGAGTAAACCGTTTTTCTTTAAATGTTGTAACACAGATCATTACATTAAGAACTGTTAGGCTACATTATATGAAAAAACCTAATTTAGATTTGTTCGTGCCACACAGAGGACAGGCTCTTACCACCCAGTCATGGCGGGAGATCATGGTGTGCATTATCTGAATGTGGAAGAAAACTGGAATGAGCAGCGGTGGTCCGACTGTAAGAGAGACAGTTACCAATCAGTCCTGTAACACGTTGGTGCTCACATTCATTTTAAATGACTCTTGAAAAACATACCAAGAAAGAAGTACTGGTGTTGGCGATGGTAGGGCATGTGTTTGATCTTTTTTATGCCATACTGTAAGAGAGAGGAAAACAGAGTTAAGAGTAAGCAGCTAGTGAAAGATTAAATCAGGAATCAGAAATATCAGCGTTGTGCTACTTGCCTCCACAGGTTGAGTGGCTCCAACTACAAAGATGCTCAACATGTTGACATCAGGGTCCTTTCTGAAGACATTGGGTTTAGCGTGATGCTGGAAATGTCGATGATTCCACCAGTTGGCAGAGGCTCCCTAGGAAAACTGTATTTTAATATCTAAGTAAAAAAAAAATTAAGAAAAGAAATACATGACTGAGAATCACCTTTAAATGGCCGATCGCAAACTTGTGCAACAAGTGATTCCAGCGGGACTTCTTGAAGACAGACAGGTGGCCGAAGTCGTGCTGCAGCCACCCAGCCTGCGACTAGAGAAGAAGAAGAGTGGTATTTTGACGTTTGTTTGCCACAGAATCGGACGTCATCAGAAACGTTTAGACCAAGAGATGATGGTGTCGGAGTCACCTGAGCGGTCGCCAGCATAACCGAGCACAGAAGCGTCAGCATCCAGTTAGTTCCCCAGTGCCATATCATCAGCCAGGCGAGGGCCTCCAGGAGCACGATGTGACACAGGTGGAGGCAGAAGAACAAAGGCCGAGCTCGAAACAGACCCTCGCTCTCTGCCTGTGCACGTAAAGCGTGGAAATCCTGTATGATTGCTGCCTGAGAGCGGAGAGGAGGGAGGAGACGGTGAAACAGACACATCCTGTGAAGCTCAAACGGTGACGCTCTGCTGTGGCATTTGCCAGTTTTAGAGAAATGTATGTTCTTAAAGCATTTGAGGAGACGTAGCATCAAGGTTTTTCATACAGTAAAGAACGAGGAAAACAAAAGCAGCTTGAGTTATCTAACAGCTAACAAAACACGAGTGTCCAGAATCTCACACGTGCCTAAAAAGTCAACTCAAAAGCAGTTCTGAGAATGGTCTGACCTAATCTTGTTCCTCAGGTGTTTCCGTGCATGTCACAGTGAGACTAAAACTGTTACATGAATAAAGTAAGGTTTGCTTTGAAGAAGCTGAGATGAGTCTCACATTTTTGTTCCGGTCCTGGCTGGGCTCTGACGCTGCCAGCTCTCCGATCTGCAGGGGCTTCAGAAACTTTTGCACAAACGCTGGATTAGGATGAAAAGCAGCAAACGCCTCCTGGAAAACAGAGATGAGAAATCCTGTATGTCATGAGGTAAATGAAAAGTTCTGTAGATTCATCAGTGGTGGAAGAAGCACTCAGACCATTTACTTAAATAAAACTACCAGTGTTCTTCACAAATATGAAAAAAAATGAAACTGATTAGTGTTTCATTTTTTAAGTTGCTATCACTGATATCAATAATGCATAAACTGCATTTTGCTGCTCTGTATCTGGTCGAGGTGGAGCCAGTTTTGTTTTATACAGTTTGGTAGATTAGTTTCTGAACTAGGGGTCAGGCTCCCTCCACAGGATCACACGTTAAAACAGGCGTCATGAGATGATTGATGGTGCAGGAAAGAAGAAAAAACAAGTTGAAAAAAGTTCTGTTGCTCAAATTTGTTTTAATTTTTCACACTTTTCTCTGACATTTGCTTTTTTTTTTCTTCTCTTGAACAGCTATTTAAATGAAAAAGAAGTTTATATGGGAAATGTCTCTTTGGTTTGACTGCTAACAACTCATAGACACCTGAATCTGACATGGATCCCAGACGCTGCTATTTTGTGAAGGGTTAACCACTGTTTTAATATTTAATGATGTGTTGGATTTTATGAGCTCAACGTGTGTTTTTATGTAAAATCTGAATAGGTTCAGTAACTAGTAACTACAGCTGTCTGATAAATGTAATGGAGTAAAATGTATCCTGCAGTATTTTCCCCTGAGATGTGGTGGTGTGGAAGTATCAAGTAGCATGAAGTAAATGCTCTTAGTATGAACACCACAACCACAGTTATATTCTCTGAAGTGTGTTTATACATGACTTTTATTCTGAAGAATACACTAAGAAAACAATAAGCATATTTACTGTGGCGTCCTCTCCAGCGTAGTGGCTGATGACACGAAACCCTCCTGGATGCCTTTTGGCCCACTGAGTGATGTTGTAAACCTTTCGATCTATGACCAGCCACTGGTCGTTCCTGCTGCTGTGGCTCTGCACCTCCTCCCAGGTGTAGACGCCTCCAGCACGCCCGCTGCCCGGCTCTGTCAGCTGGCCCCCACCTCCCATCCTCACCGCTGTCTCCGGCCTTGATCCTCCTGCGCACTGAACAGCAACTCAGCCACGAAGTCTGACACCTGGATGTAAAAAAAAAAAAAAAAAAAGAAAGAAAAAAAAGGTGTGTTTAACAGCAATCTGAGAGTCACAGACTGAGAGGGAGCAGCTTTCATAGGAGGAGGTTTTAACCTGTTGCTCTCTTTACTTTAACCATCAGCTGATAAGTGAAGTCAGACAAAGAGCAGGGCAACATCACTAATAATTGATGATGAAATCAACCAGGAGGCTGGCGCGTGTTTCATCATTTGTCTGTATCGACATTAAACATGAATCAAAATGTCAAGAGCACATCTCTACATTCATTTCCGATAATAATATATATTTAGGCTGTAACCCGCGTCGTATATTTTTATAGCAGCGCGTGTAGGTGGTCGCAGTTCATCATAACGTGCCATTAATGCGTAAAAACAGGTCACAAACACACCTATTAAACCACAAACTGCGCCTCGGTGAACGTTTATCGCCTGTGCTTTGATTAATTCAACAATCATCGCGGATAACGGGAGGCAGGCTGTGCAGCCCCCAGGCCCACTACATGAAGATGAGAAATATTTCACACTTACAGTTTCCAGATTTTTAGCTACTCTCTTTGGTCTTCAGTCACATCAGCAGACCAGCTCGCTTTATCTGCTCCCGTTCCGTTCAGGTCCATTTTAAATAGTAAACACCCCCAAAATCCATCCTGTGCCTTTCCTAATGTGTTCAGCGACACATTCACCCTCTCATTCAGTAGAAATTCCGAGCTGATCATTCGAGGGTTTCTGGGCCAATCGGCGAACAGTATATCCTGGACAGACGGGCTCATGTGCAATGGGCTCAACAAGCTGCTCATTGCAGCGTCGCCTGAGCGCTGAGATGGAAAGAGTCAGTAGGTGGACGTCGGTCTGACATTATCCCCCATTATAACAAATATTTACACATACGCACATTCAAGAGCTTCCTCACTAATGTACGATATTACTCAACATTACCACTGTATAATTTCATATAGATTTTTTTTTTCTGAAGCAAAGTAGATTGAATGTGCCTTTTTCATAAAAAAAGACTCTTTAATGTCAATGATGTGAGACTCCAAAGTGATATGATTAATGTTGTTAAATGTACTGTATTGTGTATCATATACATAATATATATTGTTGATGTCCCTTCAGTAAGTATTTCATTAATCTAAATACATATAGTTTGTAAGAAAAGTCAAATACAGCTTGATGAATATATGTAAGTGGATTTTTTTTGGCCAATTTGAGAATATTTTAAAATGTAATAAGTGATATAAGGGAGAGCCATAATGAGAACCTGTGTATTCATTTCATTCTGGCACATGGCCTTGGCATTGGATTGTCACCTCAGTCATATACTTTCAAGTGGACTGACACTGTGTGTAATTGTATTTATTCAACTGCTATGCTTATTATATTACAGGAATACCTATTATCCTTTTACATATTTTGAATTTTTATAGGCTTCTATGTGATTACTACTCGACCTTGCATATTGCCCCTCAGAGAGGAATAAAGTGAATTGAATTGAATTGAATTGAAATGAATTGAATTGAAATGAAATGAATTGAATTGAATTGAATTGAATTGAACTGAAGTGAATTTAAAAGTGTTGTTTGATCTACATGTCAGATCTCAATGCTGCAGGAAGCACAGGGCCAGGCCTTGTCATGTCAATGTATTTCAGCTGGCTCAATCTCTAAATCACAAATATTGTTTATTGGGTATTTACAGTCAAAAATAAGGAGCTTTGCAAGTTTAGTATGATGTGTTATTATCTTATTAATAACATACCACTGATGAGCACAGCCATTATGGTATGAAAATTGTCTTTTGCAGTTCCCACCTCCACCAGGGGGTGGTGCAGATGTGTTCCTTTGATCAGACACCACCTTGTCCTCATTTAACCCCGTGGATGCCTCAGCAGATATCATCACAGTCCTGTGTTGCCTCTGTCATCATCCAGAAACAGACGTGTAATTTAAATCAAATGTGATGTTTTATCGTTAATGATTTGCTCTTGGTTCATGATGATAAATGACTCCCAAGTGCTTTGGCAAAATTCTCAAATGATAATGAATTTATTCAAAACAACAAACTACTGGGCACTTGTCCACAGCAGATCTGAATTTCTCACTCTTTTACAAATTGCAAATGTTTTAGCACATATATGCAAATGAGCACATGTGTTGTTGATGAAAACTGATAATGTGGCTTCTCAGTTGAACAGTCGTACTCTCCAAAACATGTATGAATTCTTTCATTGTGTAAGTCTGTGTGAGTCATCACATGTACCAGTGAACTGTCACAGTCCATCAGTAAGAAGATCTTCACAGTAATATGGATTTATTTGTAACGTCTGCTGAATCGGTAAATTGCCTGTCAGGTGAAACTTGACTGTTCAGGTTTCTCACATCAACTAATCACATTCTGTCTCATCAACACTGGATGAGACTGAAACTCATCAACACTGGATTTATTCAGGTTACTTTTCAAGTTTTGTGTTGACTGAGGTTTAATACAGTTACTATATGTAAATAAAAAGTACAGTAACAATTGCCATGTGAGTGCAATGTGTAATGTAAAACCTTGTACTGTTGAAATCTGCATCTGAATCGTATCCAATTTGAAATAAAATAGCATTCAGTTAGCTGAACACAAATAACACTCTAGTAGCTACAGCAAAGTTTCAGTGTCAAGAGTGAAATGTGGATATAAGGAACGTTCCCCATACTGACAAAACATCTAAACATTTTGATCACCATTGTTTGCACAGTGCTAAAAGAAGTTTTCATTTTGAGAGCGTAAGTAATGAAGAAAAACTGTAATATTTTTATTTGTTTGAGTTTTATAATTGCTTGTTTTTGTATATATACAGTATGTGCTGGCTGGGTCATGCAGTGCTTCATCTGCATTCAACACATTCACCTCCACAGTCACATCCATTCACCCCCCCGAGGTCTCTGTCTGTCTGTCTGTCTGTCTGTCTGTCTGTCTGTCTGTCTGTCTGTCTGTCTGTCTGTCTGCCACTGCTGCTGCTGCTGCTTACAGTCCATTGTGTCATTTCAGGGTCGTTTCAATGCGATGCAGAAATTTGCAAATCAGCTCTTTAAGTCCTCAGCATATCAGACAGGATTATCCTCAAGCAGCGTGCAGCCTGTCTCCCCGTTTGTCCGCCTCTTCTGCCACAGTTCATCAGGCTGACAGAAGCGCTGCACATCTGACCCCAGCAGCTTCTCCTGGCTTTTCTTCAGTATCACACAACCAGCAAAACACACTGCCAATCAGAAAACCTGTCTGCTATTATCAGCTATTCAATAAAGTCAGAAGGCACTGTGTTCAAGTCCAATTC
>NW_019525235.1:702009-702939 GCF_002814215.2 Seriola lalandi dorsalis | reverse complement strand
TGTAAAAGACATTAAACTACTAATTATCCTACAAATAAATGAATCAATAATTAAATAAATCTCTCTGGTTCTTGTGTCAGGTTGAACACTGTGAGTGTTGGCAGCAGTTTATATGTTATTCTTGTGTCTGTTCAGTGTCGAAGCAGAAAGTCGTCACAGCTTTTTAATTAGTCTATAAAAACCTGCTAAAGCTAATGTCTGTTGTGTTTGATAGAAACCAATGCTGGGATTACCATCTTTGGAGGTCAGGGACACGGTGTGATGATTACTGTTCTCTTACTGTTCTACATGTATTAATGTATGATTATGTTTTCACAGTAGTGGTAGAAGTGTTTGGATCCTCAACTTACACAAAGTAAAAGTAGCAGTACTTCGATGTACAAGTAAAAGACCTGCATTCAAAATGTTACTGCAATAAAAACTTGTAACTGTGAAAAGCAAAATGTAGCTAAAGTATCAAATAAAACTCTTCCTTATGCAGAAATGGCTCCTGTCAGTGTTAGCTGCATATTGGATTGTTATTACATTTATTACTGATCTTAATATGTGAGCAGTATTTTTAATGTTGTAGCTGATCGAGGTGTTTGTTTTTTTTTACAGCATTTGACTCAAAACCATGGTTCCTTGGTAAGTGGTGCAAACAACATGTTAATAATATAATAATAATGACAAAATAATGACAGGAACAAAGTACAGCAACATTATCTAAACAAAAGGACAACTTTCTTGGGCAATTTACTCCTGGGTGATCATACCAACATGAATTACAAATGCATATGGACGATGTAAATAGCTCTTTGGCAAGTACTTTTCCCCTAGTTGTACACTGTTCTTACATTTTTACAATCAAGCAAAATATGACACTGGGCTTCAAGGTTATTGTCAATGCAAAGATTGATCCTGTTTATATTTATGTTCAACCTTGAGACT
>NW_019525235.1:684121-701959 GCF_002814215.2 Seriola lalandi dorsalis | reverse complement strand
GCTGCTGCTTACAGTCCATTGTGTCATTTCAGGGTCGTTTCAATGCGATGCAGAAATTTGCAAATCAGCTCTTTAAGTCCTCAGCATATCAGACAGGATTATCCTCAAGCAGCGTGCAGCCTGTCTCCCCGTTTGTCCGCCTCTTCTGCCACAGTTCATCAGGCTGACAGAAGCGCTGCACATCTGACCCCAGCAGCTTCTCCTGGCTTTTCTTCAGTATCACACAACCAGCAAAACACACTGCCAATCAGAAAACCTGTCTGCTATTATCAGCTATTCAATAAAGTCAGAAGGCACTGTGTTCAAGTCCAATTCAGATGTAGTAAATAGTAGTCACAGTAAGAGTGTTATCTCAGCATCACCTACAAAAAGTGTGAACATATTAATTAATAAACATTAAGTAAAAAATACTGTTCCTGTAACTTACTTAGACTTTATGAATGAGTACATTTTTGCTGGTTCTATACAGTGGTGGAAGAAGTATTCACATCTTGGGTATACACAGCAATAATCAAAATGTAAAAATACTCCATTACAAGTAAAAGTCCTGTCCTTTCCTATAAAATCTATACAAGAAAGAATACAAAGGTATTTTCAGCAAAATATACCAGCAAAAGTACAACGTTACACAGGTGAAAGGCTTCAGTGTGCATTATTGTTTTTGCATTACTATCACTCATGCACGATTTTGAGTCAAGAAGGAGCTCATTTTTATTCTTTAACAGTACTGTTTTTTTGTTTTGTTTTTTTAATAGGAAGACCATACATCATTTAGTATGTGTTTTAATCTGAAAGGTAATAGTTACATTTACATCCAAATAAATGTGGTGAAATAAAACATACAAATATTGGCCTCTGAAATGTAGTGGAAATGAAGTATAAAGTATCTAAATAAATATAAGTCAAGACAAAAGCCTGAAGATTTAGATTTTAGATACAGTACTTGAGTGATTGGTCACGTTCCACCACTGGTGCTACACTTTAAATAACAGCATGCAGTTGTGATGGAGTATTTTCACATTGCTGTGAGTGGAAACGATGTGAACATTCTTTTACTGGAAAGTTCGTCTGTGCTGTAACTGTTGTTGCCCTTTTATTTAAAACTTGCTCAAGGCTCTTTCAAATTTTGCAGCTATTTTGAGCCACAGTGTACGAATACATTCTAGTCATGTCACATTCATTTCAATATCCATTGCATTATATCTATCTATCTATCTATCTATCTATCTATCTGGTCGTTTCAGATCATCTGATAATTTAGCATCAAAACTGAACATCTTATTTTTCTTAAATTAGTGTAAAATACCACAATAACACTGTAAAAGACATTAAACTACTAATTATCCTACAAATAAATGAATCAATAATTAAATAAATCTCTCTGGTTCTTGTGTCAGGTTGAACACTGTGAGTGTTGGCAGCAGTTTATATGTTATTCTTGTGTCTGTTCAGTGTCGAAGCAGAAAGTCGTCACAGCTTTTTAATTAGTCTATAAAAACCTGCTAAAGCTAATGTCTGTTGTGTTTGATAGAAACCAATGCTGGGATTACCATCTTTGGAGGTCAGGGACACGGTGTGATGATTACTGTTCTCTTACTGTTCTACATGTATTAATGTATGATTATGTTTTCACAGTAGTGGTAGAAGTGTTTGGATCCTCAACTTACACAAAGTAAAAGTAGCAGTACTTCGATGTACAAGTAAAAGACCTGCATTCAAAATGTTACTGCAATAAAAACTGGACTGACAGGAACAAAGTACAGCAACATTATCTAAACAAAAGGACAACTTTCTTGGGCAATTTACTCCTGGGTGATCATACCAACATGAATTACAAATGCATATGGACGATGTAAATAGCTCTTTGGCAAGTACTTTTCCCCTAGTTGTACACTGTTCTTACATTTTTACAATCAAGCAAAAGATGACACTGGGCTTCAAGGTTATTGTCAATGCAAAGATTGATCCTGTTTATATTTATGTTCAACCTTGAGACTGTTGCGGTTTTCTATTTAAAAAAAACGTCTAAAAACATGCAAGAGATAGGAGAGATTTTTTTTAATAGACTACTTCCCTAACACACACACACACACACACACACACACACACACACACACACACACACTGACCATGTGATGTGAATGTCCCCTTGTTCCGGTTACAGAGGAGTCTGGGAGGGAGGGCTCAGTTGAATGTAAACCTTCACACTGATGGAGAGAAGCAGCCAACATCAGGAGCAGAGTCTCTCAGTCACTCGACATTCACTTTTTCAAAACGTTGCAGTCTCTGTCTCCAGCGCGGATCACAACTCCGGGAGAGCTCGGCCTCTAATGGGCAGCAGCCGCATTAACTAGTGGACAGACTTCCATTAACTGTTTTTCTTTGCCGCCGGCCAGGTCACTCCGCTGCGCACACACTGTGGACTCCTGCACCGACAGCCGGCAGGAAGAGCGGCAGTAAGCTGACTGTTTAGTGTCCTAAAGTGGCACTTTTTTTTTTCTCCTGCTCTGATAGAGAGACCGGATCACGTGAACAGGTCATCTCAAAGCTGCGCGTTCTCTTTCTTTTAAAAGCCTCGCGGAGGTTAAAGAGGAGAGGAAGGGGTAAGGACTGCAAGAATTCAATTTCAGATCAAAATTCAGCTGTACTTTGTTGAGCTAAACTACCAGCTACATTACTACTATTATTATTACTACTACTACCACTACTATTATTACTACTATTACTACTATCATTATTATTACTCCAGACTCTGTTAGACATTTTCCACTGGTGTTTTTATGATGAAGCACTAGATGAAGGCACAGAGACAAACCTGACACACTGCGGTGGCATGGCTGCAAGAGTGTTAATTGGCCCGGACCATGATGCTGTTTGCAGCCAGTGGGTTCAACCACAAAACAACAGCAGCTCCCAGGCAGAGGGTTAACTTGTCACAGAGAGTACAGCATCAAATGAGTCTGTCCTGACTCACATAAGGAGTCAGGGGCTGCAGGCCACAGCATGGGCAACTCCTCCAGGAAGGGAGAGGGAGAAGAAGAAGAGGAGGGGGGAAAGGATGGCGAGGAGGCAGAAATCACAGAGAAGAAGAAAGAGGAGGAAGTGGAGGTCGAGCTTCCACTTGGGGTGGAGGAGTTGCTGGAAAGTGGAGACCCTGTGCTGGACTTGAGCTACCGTAAATTCAAGAGGTTACCGTTGCGTGTTTGTGGACTGATGCACCTGGAGAAGCTGTATGTTTGCGGTAACAGCCTGCGCACTCTGCCGGACAGCCTCTCCCAGCTGCCGGGTCTGCGGATACTCGCCCTTGACTTCAACAAGCTGGAAGATGTTCCCATGGCCGTCTGCCAGCTCACTAACCTCACTCGCCTCTACCTGGGCAGCAACCGGTTGATGACCCTCCCACCTGAGCTGAGGAACCTGCAGAGTCTGCGCTGCCTCTGGGTGGAGAGCAACTACTTCCATAGATTTCCACGGGTACTGTACGACCTGCCCCACCTCAAGTCCCTTCAGATCGGGGACAACCGGCTGAAGACGCTGCCTCCTGACCTGTGGCGTATGGAGGCTCTGAGGGGATTATGGCTCTATGGAAACCGCTTTGATACCTTTCCCAAAGTCTTGCTGCGCATGGAGAACTTGGAGATCTTAGACCTGGACCGCAACAAGATATCAGAGTTTCCCAGTCTGAAGCGTCTCCATGCCTTGCGTCTGTTCTCCTACGACCATAACCCGGTCAAAGACCCTCCTAACGTGGGTGAGGAGGCGCTGATAGTCGGGGAAGGGGCCGCAGAGTTCTTGGAGGAGCGTGAGGCCAAGAAGGAGAGGCGACGAAAGGCCGCAGAGAAAGAGGCTGAGGAGTTAGCTCTGGCAGGAGAGGAGCCGGTGATTCACGGCATTCTGAAGAACAGCAGCTCAAAACAAGCTGCAGTGACCATAGACAACGCAGATGTTAAAGAGGAAGAGTTCCTGGTTAAGGGGGAGGAGGTGGAAGGGGAGTACGATGGTGCCGAGCTTGAATATGATGAAGAGGGCATTGATTATGAGACTGAGGAGCTTATATGTGAAGGAGAGGGGTTTGACTACGAGGGCGAGGATCTGGAGTACGAAAGGGTTCAGATGGACTATGAGTACGAGCATCTGGAGGACATGGGGAGATAGGATGAAAGGGCATGAAAAACCCCTCATACCTTCAGAGGATCTGCAGGCAGGTGGAGGCGGATGAAAGAAAATCTGCAAATAGAGTATTTTAAAGAAGCTGACACAGGACGAGTGTGGGACTGTCTTAGCTGCGCTGCTAATTTCTAATCCGTTGTTAACTGTGAAAATAAAGCTGGGCATTATGATCCTATAAACTGACAGCACCTGTGACATCTCAATCAGCTGGAAATTACCAAATCAGAGCAGGTCTCAGGTGGAGTGAGTGTGTGTATTCAGTGTTTATGGCTGTTTTAAATTAGCGTTGTCCTCTGAGTGTACACAGGAGACCAAGTCTTCCATGATTAAATATTAACTCCTTTGATGAAGTCTGTCAGTCATTCATGTTGAGATATTTCTGAATTCAGAACCAGTAAAAGCAGCAGCTTCTGTTTACCTGACTGACACACTGTAGTATTTCCACACCTCATGGTCAGCGTCTGTTTTATGTGCTTGCCAGTGCAGCTCAGCTCTCGCCTCGTCGCTATTTTTACAGCTCAGGCCGTGCGCACATGTAAATGTGTGTATTGGATTTAGATTCACAAAGAATTTATGCCATGCTAAACACAACCCCCTAAACCTTGTCAGTGTTGTGTAAGCAGACCTGTAAGCGTCAGTGCCAAGAGAGAGAGGGAGACAAGCTGGATTATTGCAGCGATGAATAGCTGGGGTGCCTCACCATAAAAGGTATGTCCATAGGGAGGCTCCACACATGAAATGCATGGACAAAAGAATAATTATTCACATTGAAAAAAACATTTTTCAAAAAGCTGAAGCCCTCTGCAGGTCAGAGTCCATCATGACCTTTGTATACTCCTTTTTGTCAGTGACTACACCTTTTGTAGCTCCAGCTCGAACATGAAGCAGGCCCGGGCCTTGTCCTCCTCTCATCTCTGTACTCATTATTCATGTGGGGCTCGTATGTAATCCAATCCTCTTTCGTTCCACATATCTTTTTCTCACATCTAATTGAATGAGTGAAATATTTATCCCCACGCTCAAATATTTATGTTCGGTCTCGTGTGGCAGCGTGTCTCCCTGCTCCTGTGTGTCAGTGTTGGGGAAACAGACTCAAACTGATGATTGCTTCTCTTTATATTTCCAAAAATTGACACACAACATTGCCCCGATTACACATGAAACCATACAGTATTTATTACATACATGTAAGGGTATCAGTGACATACCAAGGACTGTAAGTTATTTTCATTATTGATTGATTGTTTGGTCTTTTGAGTAGAAATCAGTGGAAAGTTGAGCATACGATCATCAAAGTGATTAGGATTCATCCGCTTGAGACCATGAATTTGGTTGCTGAAATATTTCAGTCCGCACCAAAGACTCCACATTCTCATCCCTAGAGCCACGAGCATGACTAAAACTTCCATAAAGTTTATTATTTCACTATTCACCTCATATATTCAGCTAATTAAACTTGATCTACTAACTATTCTTATTCTGACACCAACAATTCTCTGCAGACCCTCAGTGTGGTTTTATGTGTCTCTTGTTTCGACACAATCTAGTTTATGTGACTTTTGTGTGTGATGTAAAGCCACTGCAGTTTCAGACAGTCGGCTCACAGTATGTGTGCGTACTGTATGGAGCTGCAGTAAATGACACATAATGTGACGGTGGTGGAAACTCGATCCTCCTCCTCGGTCCGTGCTCGGCTGCTCCTTCCATGGCTGTGGGTGGCAAAACAGTCTGACACAGCACAGACGTCCACAGGAATCAGTGCCACACTCAGTCTGAGTGTAATTATTTTGCTCATTGGTTTACACTCCTCTCATTCTCTGTAGGTCAGTGACAGAGAGGCGGTTAAAGACAGTGCTTCAACGCCTTCACTCCCTCTTTGGCTTTCACACCGCTTACTTCACACAATTGTCTGACTGGCAGCTTTTCAACTCACACAAAAAGGACTTCCCAAAGAGATGAAAATTAGCCGTTTTTTTTGACAGGACTATTGTAAAACAACACAGACGTGGGGGTGATCAAGGTTTTCAAAATTTGATTATAAGGAAATGTAATACTGCAACCGTTCTTCCTCACAAAACCACAGTTTTTATGAGAAAATAAATACCCATGTAGGTAGTAATGTGTTGAGAAGAAACCCACAATTTAATTTTTGTGATGAGTTGCCAGCCGTGAAGTTAACATCTCAGGTGTGTGAAGATTTAGCCCCTAAAGATGAACCTGTGGAATAAAAAGGGGTCATGTAAGTCAAAGGAAAAACATAAGCATGACGGGACTTGTGATGTGTAGTGATTTGTTCAACATGTGTGTGTACCTGTCCATGTCCCGACGATTGTAGCCGTTGTGCATTTTTGCAGTGATGACTCCTGCACCGGTGTGGCCGCATCTCAGCTTTTCTAAATCAGCATCATGACAGAACCTGAAAAGAAAAACAAAGTTTTAAACTGGATATTTGTCAGTTCAACAGGTGTTTGAATGATATATGCAACAGTGCAACATACATAGTCTGAATTAGCTGAAAGGCATATACATCCTCTGGATATATGATACACGTTTATAACATATGAAATACCCATAGTAAAAACTGTATATGCACATATATCAAAAAATGTCTATGTTAGATGCAAGTTTATTCAAATATTAAATATACGGTTCTCTTAATAATTTTAGACATGTCTTTCTTCACATCCTGGGAAACTGGCATCAGACTTTTGGACTCTACTGTATATGATATCAACATATAGTGACAGGCTTTGGGATGGATATATATGTACGTAACGTGTCTACAACATAAGCATACATACATAAACATACAGATTTATATGGAAGAGACATATATGTTGATATATAAAATAGTTCCCACTTCTAATAGGTTTCATATGTACATTTATTGGTACTATTTTCAATTCAGGCCTTTTATTTCAATGGGGTATCATCAAAGTTTGGTTTTGCCACTTAAGTGAAGGATCTAAATACCAAACACACTTACTTGTTCTTATAATGTGTCGTGAAGTGTGACCAATCAAAAGGTGTATTAGGGAAAGGCTGGTTGTTCAGAGCATTTAGAAGAGACCCTGTGGGCTCCTAAAAAACACAACAGAGTGAACACAACAACACTCAACAGTCCAAATAACAGCTCCAAACATAGAAGTCATTTTTATTAAAAGAAGAAAGACTATGAGATAGAAATATTTAACCTTTTTTCCAATGGTCTTCTCAGTCGGTGCATTACTTTTAGTCTGGGGTGATGGCAGAAGGGAGCTCTAGAAGAGCAGAGGGAAAGCTGTTAAAGTGATAAAATCTAAATCTACTACAGCTGGCGAGGAGGGGGTCAGTACTCACTGGGCAGGCCAAGGGAGCGATGTCACCTCGAGTGTATCCTGTTTCTCGACAAGAATGGCTGCGCAGGCCCGGTATCGCCTCGGTGCCCTCAAACACAAGCACACAAGGACACTGTCAGTTTTACACATAATGAAATGACGACTTTAAAGGAGAAGGCAGAGTCGGAGGGTACTGTGCATCAACCTGCAGAAATGACGGTCGCAAGAAGTCGTTTTTCATCACTGAGCTGTGAGTCTGAGGAGGTTCAACCTGAACCTGAAGTTTGCAAAGACAAATAAGAAACAGTTGGTTTCATTTTAAATAGTGATAATTAAAGGACGAGGTTAGCAACAGTCTGTATTTTTATTTATTGTCAATAAACCCCATGAAAAGCCAAAACAAACCATCAAGTTTGTCTGTCTTTCAAAAAATTTCCATCTTCCCCACTGCTGCTGCTGCTGCTGCTGCGCTTGAGATCATTTGTTCATATTGAAGATTTAAATCTTTAAAAACTGAGAGCAAATGTCTGCAGACTTTATTTTAAAGAACCGTTTCCTGAAACATCTGTGCACTGTGATTAGAAGCACACGTTACTCAAACGGGGGTAAATAGTGCAGTTGTTGGTGAATATTTGTGCTCTGGCAGAATATTAACAGCAGCAGGACGATGTATGTGACATTGACTTAAAATAAACTCCCCTCCCCAGGGTCATTACAGTTAAGGAATACGTCACCCAGTGTCACAGAGACTGTATCAACCTTTACTAATTCAAAGGATCAGTTGATTGTTAGTTTTGATCTTTTCATGGGATTCATTGACAATAAGAAAATGTGAATAAAGAAATATAAAATATAGAATACAATCAGTCTTACCCTCAATGAACAATACTCACCATGCTGCTGTTTTTCTCCTGAAAGGTGTTAAGCTGAAGCTCCGTCCCCTCAGTGAAACCAGTCTCTCCTTTAGGACCTATAGTCACATGGTTTTGGGAAACTGGAAGAGCAACAGTGGAAATGCAACAAAAACTTATAAGAAGTCTTTATTTATTTTATTATGAAACAGCAGCCTGTAATGTAGTTTCACAAACTGGTGCTTTGTCTTGTGATTCTCTTTTCTAGACCATCTGTTCCTGTTTCTCTTGTCTTTAAACCTAAACTTCACATAAACTTGGACTTTAAGTCTCAACATTTTCAAGCTTTCTTTTACCTGCTGGCGTGAGGCGATGAGGCCCAAACAGTCTTTGGTACTCTGTCTGAAGAAACAAATTGGATGATGAGAAATTTACTTTTCAGTATATATGACATATGTGACACTCTTCAACGTCTCCCAAGTGTATTTGTTATTACGTCCTACCTTCTCCTCGGCAGCCACTGTTCTTGGGTGACTCCTCAGATAACAGAAGCCGCTGTCTCTGGATCTGTTAATGAGGTTTGGCAAAGACCCTGAACAATCAGAGCGGATGTGGGGCTGGTAATGCCGTTTGGTTTGAGACATCAAACTGTCAGATAACAGCAGTCTGTAGACAGAAACAACACACCCGAGTTTGAGGTAACACTTGGAGCTAATCACAGTCAGGCTATTTGCTTTAACTGAATCAGTGAAGGGACCAGCCTGTAGAAATGTGTGAATCCAGTTTTTCAACGCACTGAGCACAACAAGCAAAACTTGATTCACCTCTGTTGCACCTGAACGGAGGCAAATCCACAGAGCTGATTTTAATCATTTCTACAAACTGGGTTTAATTGACATCACCAATTTTTGAGATCAGTGGTTACTTAATATTTAAATCCAGTAAGTGCTGTAACCTTTATGTAGCTAACTGAACCAAAGGACAAAGCTAATAATGTTAGTGTGGTAATGCCAACTGAGACTTTGAGATCATTTAAATGTAATTGTTATAGTCAAAGTCTGTAGGGAACCAGTTCTCGCCTTCTACGACCACTCACCCAAACTGGGGGTTGTCGGTTTGGTCCAGACTGGGCCTGTAATATATAGCTGGTCTCTGGTTTGCTGTGTAGCCTGTCTCATTGACACGGCTGAGGTGTGAAGAGAGGTTCATTCTGCCTGTGTCTAAAACATTGATCATCAGAATCCTAATCTATACGATAAAAGCTGTTTGACTCTAAAGATTCATGCGTAACAAAACTTTTCCTCTCTCACCTCGCGCCCTCTCCCCATATGACGCCCTGTAAGAAGTTTTATAGACTTTGAGTGTGTCACTGGTCAGTCCTCCCCAGCTGCCTGTTGCTCCAACAGTCGCCGTGACTGTCCTCCTCGGCTCAGCCATCTGAGACTGCTGTAATGGAAACTGTCAGTGACAACAGTGATGGATAGCAGAAATCCTCAGGGCCTGTGTGCACTGCTGTAACCACAAAATAAAAACAGCAAGTAAAGTGTAACTCCTTTGTTTTTAGGTTGGACTGAAGCCAACCAAACTCAAAGCTCTGTGAAAACACAATTACAGCACCTATAGGAAATAATGCAATAAGTGCTCCTTTTATTAAGTGCTGTTTGAGTGAGGAGGGAATTTCTGAGTAACAGCACCACTGCAGTACAGTTACAGCTATTTGTGTTTACAGCAGATATAACTTACCCCAGAAAAAACAGGATCTGCCAAAGCAAGGGAAAGCTTCACTTGAGACGTACCTGCAACTCTGGGCTGTTTGCTCACCTCTCTGTGTTGTGGGGGTTTTGTAGGTAAACAGGTCTCTGTTGCTAGGTGATTCAGCACAAGGGCAGAACATTATAGCTGAAGAATGAGTCCAGAGTGAGAGGTTGGCTGCCTACAGTTTAATAATGTTTCTACTGTATATCAGGGTCTGTGCTTTATTTCTTTAACACGTGTCCTGTCATGTGCTTGTTATTTAATGTTGCAGCAGGGAAAACTGTAAGATTCCCACTGTCAGCAGTTTAAACATTATATAACATTCAGATGCTTTTTTAAAAAACAAATGACACAGCAAACCATTGCATATGAACAATATCTGTGTTTTTTTATTTAGAATATATTATGTGATCAGATGATCTTTTCCAATTTTCCAAATGTGCTTTTTTAAGTGGATGTTATTTGAGTTTGAGGTTTATTTTTACTGGTTAAAATCAAAGACACAGGTAAAAAAAAAAAAAAATTTAAAGAGAGAAAAATAAAGTCCAGATTAATTTAATGATCACCTCTACCTAAATAGTATACAGTACATAGAATTTGTTTTGAAGGACTTTAAGAAAAAGTACATTTTAATCGAATGAGAATAACTTAGACACCTAGAAATATCCTAATTTCTGCTTATAGCTGCATTTTAAAATGGTTATATACTGCTTATAAACACAGGGGTTAAAGTAAAGCGTAACTATTATGGTGTACTGTGTATATTTCAACCATGTGTTTGTCATTCAAATAATTTTATCCGTTTTGAGGGTAGAGTGTGGTGTATATGGTGCAGATTGTAAAATTGTAAATGTAAAATTGACCTGAGGTTTGTGCTGCTGTAAGGTGAATTTCTCTCCGCCTGGAGCTCATCGACTCTTAACGATCAGGATGCACAGCTCAAGCCTGAACAGCTACTGCACATGTCCACTGGATGGCAGTGTGATGCCACAGTGGCCCCGACTGTAGTCAAGCCCAGAAAAGATGTAAGGTTATGTAAAAATGATGGATGGCTTGAAATTTGCATGGCATCTTGATAACAATGTCCATGCGAGACAGGGAGTTATCATCCGCCGCTGTTAGCAGGAGAAAATGTCCGAACACCATCTATACATCTGCACATGCACATTTACATGATGAGCCTCTCAGTTTAATCCAGTGGACACTCACCTGCTGGTGTATTTAGGACATCAGTGTTATTTTTCCAGACACAGACAAGCACACATACTCTTACTAATTAACCCCCCAGGAGGAGGACTTTTGTGTTAAATAAAAAAAAGGTAAAACAGTGTGATCTCTGTCTAAAACTACCTCTGCCTTATATTACAGATCCCACATGCTCCTCAGACATGATTTTCTTCACCATTTCATCATTGGGTGGGTCTCTGAATGACATGTATAAAATGTAACTGATCAACCTTTGGATCACTAAATCTGAAAATGCATAACAGTCACATCGTTTCCACACCGTTCCTTTAATTCTCACTTCTTAATCCTTCTCTTTTCATCTCATTTCCTTGGATTCACACTGCTTCTTCACCTCTGCAATATCTCTCCTTGCTCCCTTTCTTCCCTCCATCTGTCCAACGCTGGCAGTGTGCAGAGCCTATCTTTACCAAGCTGTTGCTTGTGTTGCCGTTCCACAGTCTTTCTTGCTTGACATACTGTTGTGCCAAGCCTGGAACTGTTCATTATCTCCTCCAAAAAATAACTACAGGGAAACGCCTGCATCATTGAAACTGACAGTCTCATTTCCTGCTTCCTTTCTCTTAAACACAATGTGCGCATTATTGGCATTTCTAATTATAAATTCACAGGGATCCATACAGCAAGAATAGACCAGGCGCCGATTTTCATTCCAGTCAAAGATTACACCAGATGATTTCACTTATTAGAACAACTTCAGCCTGAGAGTCAGACAGGAAGTGATCAGTGGAAGCACCTGCTGTACTCTGTTTGAAATGAAAACCTGCAGACTCTCAGCTCTCTTCTGATTGTTCATCTCTGCAACACAGTGCTTGTTCTGCATCTGCATAATTCACATAGAAAATGACTGTGCTGCAGCCAGGCTCAGCTACAGGCCACATTCTTATTCAAAATGACAAAGATCCTAAAAATATACATATAAAAAAATCTTTCACCTTCTGCAACAGTTTGCACTTGAGATAGCACTTACAGAGGGAGCTTAAAAGATGAAAAAAGGTGGGTGCAGTGGTTCTAAAAATAGATGGAGGTGATGCAAGCGAGGGTCTCCCGTTGAGTTGATGCGCTTGGTTTGCCCGCAGCCGTCTGCTGTAGTTCAGGGAGGGACGAAACCTCGGCCCCTGTCTGCAGGAGCTCGGCTGGCTCAGTGCTCGTCTGTGTTTCCTGCCCAGTTCTGCCTCTGATGCTCTGGGAGGAGAATCTCGACGGTTTCTCTGTCGATTCAATAACCTGTTTCTGTCTGCCATAGAACAGCATGGAATTAATATTTAGAGAGACATAAAGAGACAGCTCAGGCGCTAAGACCCTTCTTTATGTGTCAGGTCTCAGAGGTGCTCTCTCTGCTTCACCGCCTCACTGTTCTCAGTCTTATCGCCTTACTGCTTCCTTTTTGACTTCTGTACTTAATAGGAAAATCTGGCATGGACGGTTTGGAGTAGATTGCATTGTCATCTTTTTCCATATGGAGTTTAAGTCATCTTTGGTGCATGTATTGCTAAGGAGGCAGACTGTGATGAGCAGAGGGGGATTCAGGTATAAAAGAAGACATTTCCTGACATGTAGAAGAAAGGTTATCCTGTATCTCGATGAGAAAGAGATGAAATTCAAGAAAAACAACCTATTTCACTATTATGTTGATGTTGCAAAAAAATGCCTTTGAGTGTTTATGCAGATGCATATTTGATGGATTGAACCTGCAACACTGAGCTAACACAGCATAACTAAGTGTGTGATTTCAGAAGTGAGCCAAACTGTATGAACAATGCAGGAGCTAATTAAACTACACGAGAAATCTGTCATCATCCTTCAAAATGGGATGAAAGATTCCTTCAGACTGTAGCATGTAGCCGTTTGATTCATTTATCTTCATGCTGACTAATGTGGAGCTCAGAGCAGATGCTTTCCACTATACATTTTTAATTGCTCTCAAAGGCAAACACAACCTTTGCAAATTGCTACCTTTATCACCAAATGATGGTACATGTTAAATTGGAATGGTGTCATTACAGTTTCTAATTATTTATATTGCTGTTTAATTTCACCGCAATTGCACTTCAAGAAAAAATCAGGACACAAAAACACTGTGCTGCTACAAGTTTGTGGCCTCTGCTGAAGACATTTTGCTCTGGGGCTGATGGTCTCTGTGCTTTCAATTTATTGGAATCTTAATGCTACAGCATACACAGTGATGTTGCAGCATATAGATGCATACAGCACAGCAGAGGGCAGCTCTTTCCTGTTCCAACATGACAATGCACCCATGCACAGGATGAGGTCCACAAAGAAATGGTTTTCAAAGCTTGGAGTGGATGAACCAGACTGCGAATCCCAGCAGCCTCCAATCTTTTGGAAAGCTTCAAGTTGAAATAGTTAAATGATTTATTTTTTCTGCTCAACAGCTCAAAACCCAAACATGACTCGGTTTACTATAAAATAAAAGAAAGAAAGCCAGTGATGACACACATTTGACAAACTGGAACTATTTTTGCTTAAACGACACTAAATTTCTGCAACCACACAAGCGGTGCTTCAAGCTAACTGCTAATGTCAGCATGCTAACATTCTCACAATGACAATGCTAACATGCTGATGTTTAGCAAGTAGACTTCTTAGCATGTTTACTACCTTTGTTTAGTGTGTTACCATGTTAACGTTTGCCACTTAGCACTAAACACAAAGTGCAGCTGAGGCTGATGGGAGTGTGATTAGGCTTTCAAGTAAATGGCCATAAAACAAACAACAAAATATTTCGTTCAAACTATATGGTGGAGGTAAAATCGGGGATCACAGAAAAATCCTAATGACTTGGATTCACCCTCGAGGGACCATGAACATCTTTTCAAAATTTAAGTTCAAATGGTGGACTGACCGACAGAATCAATTATTTAAACTGTTGCAGATCAGGTCTTTTTTTCTTTCAACGAATCAATTATTCTACTAATTGTTCCAACTACAGCATCATGCTGGTTTTGGAATGAGATGTTAAACAATCTCTCTCTCACACACACACACACACACACACACACACACACACACACACACACACACACACACACACACACACACAGGTGTAATGTTTGGTTATCCACAGACCTTTGGCCATGTATTGTACCTCCAGTGTCAGTAACCTTACAAAAAGAGGAAAAACACAGGAGGATCAATGAGTCTCTGGACACAGATGTAGTAAAAATGATTCTTTAATATGGAACAAAATCAGAGCTCAGCTCCATGGCTCCGTCCACCCAACACACTCTGTAACACTGATGGGTGGAGGAGAACGAGAAAATCAATCAGTAAGATCACAGTCCGCTCGGCCAAAAAACAGGAGAGGCTAAAAAAACATGGAACGCACAACCAAAGTGCTACTGGGTTTGACCTCGAGACGCCCTCGCTCCCTTCCCTCCTGACCCAGGATGTGACCCACAGAGACACGCCTCTCTGCCACCTCCCAGGGCTCTCCCACCTCCTCACCTACCTCACCCTTCTCTCCCCCCCGGGAGGTCAGTGGCTCCTCAAACCAGTCGTTGACCCATTGACCTCTCAGAGCCAGGTGCAGTCGGCGCGGAGGCGGGTCTGGAGGAGCAAAGGGGCGCGTGCGAGGGTCTTTATGCTGAGTGTGCTGTCAGTTGCGGGTTTGTGATTTCTCAGAGGGACGTGAGCACAGACAAGACGTCTTGGTTATTATCATGGCTCCAGTGGAAATGTCTGTGGTTCAGTCCTTCTGCTGTTTTACTCCCAGGCAGCGTGAGGTCTAATCAACTTTAAAATGTCGCTCACTTGAGATTCAAATGGAATGTTTGAAGTTTTGGAGGAAATGAGACGAGGCAGGAGGGAGAGGACGTCTGCGGAGGCCGCCCAGTAAGAACCCGTTACTATCCTAATACAGGGACATCAACAGAAGCACTACACAGATATGTACAGAGCAACCAAGCAACACATCGGAATACTGAGTAATAAATCTGGTGTGGGAAAGGGAAGGTAATAATATTCCACTACAAATGCACATATCCCACTACTTCTTTTGTGTAGTTGGTCCAATCTTTAAGGCTATTCTCTTGCTCTTGCTACAAACGGGGCGGCAGTGAAGCCACCACAACATAGATTTGAGTCACAGGTCTGTGCTTGACTTTTGAATATGGCTGCTTTGTGTTTCTGTGTGCTGAGCTAGCAGCTGCCCTTCTCCTCAGAGTCTGTAACGAGAGGAGGGAAGCAGCACAACATCGCAAAAGGGAAAACCATGAAGGTATGACCAGGGATGAGTTGCATGAATCCTCTCTTTTTTTGTGCTAAATCATTCTCTGGTCCACAGAGCTCTGCAGAAAAACAAGGTGCTCTACGGTGATGTGGGTGGGTGACAGATGAGCGCTGTTAATGGACAAAGAATCACAGACAGATGAGAAAGCATGGATTACTGGGCAATTAGACTGGTAGGTGTATGCATTACCTGCTGAATGGGAGAGTAAATGAACAATCGAGCAGAGGAAGTGGAAATCTATACCCGGTGGAGGATTAAAACAAAGCGTTGTAATGAAGAAGCAGGGTGTAAATGGGGAGACACAGAGAGCGCGAGCGAGCGAGTGAGAGAAAGAGAGAGAGGACATCTGCCAGCTTCAGCAAACACAGTCATCCTGCACCTTAACACACACTGCGTCACATGACAAACTACATCAGAGAGGGGAGGGGAGGAGGGAGGAGGGGAGGAGGCACTGCACAGAGAGCACTAGCACTACCATGGACGGACACACACCTAACACGCACACACACACACGCACACACTACTGCACAGGGTCCCAGTCTGCGTTCCACTGCACTCTCCTGGCTGCCAGAACCTCGCTGTGTCTTGTCAAGAAAAAACAACAAACGAACCGATTAACAAACGGACAAAAAGAAGAACAACACACACTTTGGATCCCACTGGCTATAATAAAAAAATAAACCAGAAACGAAACCTAGAATATAAAAAGAGCCAGTGGCACCGGGTTTTACAGAAAGCATTTTGTCAGTAACTGGCTTTTGAACAGCTCTACGCTTTTTCTTTTAGTCTACCAAGTATATACTATTAACCTTACCAGGCAGCTAAAATCTATACAGTACTGTCATTTTTCATATATTTATAGATATTTATACACTATACAAAGTTGGCAAAAATACATAAATAAATACATTAAATTAGATTGTACACATCACAATTGTGTGTTTTAAGTTAGAGCGCTCTTTGTTGAAGAGGTGAGCCATGGCAAGTTGAGAAAAGAGGTGAAGAAACAGGAGTGTTACCCTCGACATCCCTCAATGCAAAGGAGTCTCAATCAGACTCGGTAAGTAATATTTCAAAGTATGGCGTTAAAGATCAATTAAGTGTATTGCTTATTACCTACCTGATCAAAACAAGGTCCACATTATGGCAGGAGTTAGAGGCTGCTCTAACTCAGTCACAAAGTCTATTTACAACCAGCAACGAAAGACAATTACATATTCTGAAGGATCTGGATTTAGGGAAAATAGTCAGAATTTATTTTCAGTGCATCAATAAACGGCAGATTGTTTGCGTGTGTGTATTTTGTGACCCCTGTGAGAGGGAGTAGGAGGATGGTATTACAAATGAAGACAGGATTGTATCCACTGTCCTTCCTGCACACGGCTGCTGGGAGTATCTGCTGTATCGTATCGGGTCTGAGGCGAGGACAGTCCGAAAAGTCATATGAAACTGATAAGCTCCATCCCTGCACTGTACACAGGCCCAGCCAGATACGTAAGGCTATGGCATATGGAAAATAGGGAAGTGGGCGCACAGACACCTGCAGTGAAAATAGCTGGACTACAGCCCTGTGCATGTTTTTTTAATTTTTGGATGCAGCAGAGGGCTATGTCTCTTGAGAAGGCACAGGGCATCTTTTGGACATTTGGAAAGATCAAGCTTATTCTCACTCACTTTATATTGATGATTAAAACCCCTTAATTCCACTATGGCGGTTCATAGTTTGGCTCTCACACTAAGACTGGGGCTTTCTTGCTGGAGTTTGAGAGTTCTTACAAATATCTGACTAAGCAAGAGACGGGCCTATTATGTGGCGAGTTCACGGCAGTCAGTTGTGCTTAATCACGAGTCTAACCCCAAATAAGAGTCAGACTGTCAAGCATGCGAATTCCCTTTACAGGGTCAGACGGGAGGTATACGTCCTTCCCACTCCCTCCTACATACATGCCCATCCCCACGCATGGCCTCCGGCAAAGCAATAGTGACTCCAAATTCAATGAGGAAGGCATCATCAGTGTCAGTACAGGGCCAATCCCGTCGAACACAATGGCATTACAGTAAATCCCCAAGCCTATAAGCAGACAGGGTGAGATGTGATGCCAAGCGACCGGGGCAGATTGACTCCACAGGGAGGTGAACAATCCCCTCACACAGCCAGGGAACACGCTGGTTGTAATAAAAATACAAAGATGTTTTATGGCATAAATAACACAGGCTACATCATCTATTTCCTGGAGGTGTGTGTGTG
>NW_019525235.1:658966-684071 GCF_002814215.2 Seriola lalandi dorsalis | reverse complement strand
TGGGGGATGGGGGGTTGGGGTGGTGGGGTAAGGTATGTGGCAGTGTTGCTACAGTGGGCCTGGGATGTGTTGGGTATCACTCCTTCCCTTTGTTTCTCTTGCCCTGACCTCACGACACCTCCAACAAAAATACAGCGGACATCAAAAGCCCTTATTCAAGAAGGGCAGGTATAATCAGCTTCAGCATCATCAACATCACCACTGTTATTCATGAATATCATTGTTTTCTTCATCATTTCAAGTGACAAATGAAAACTCGGCGTACAACAAATGTTAATTTTCACCAACAATATTTACATAAAGTTTTCAAAAACAGAAGGATTTTCTTATCACGTTGTTGTAAAGAAATAAACCCAAACACAAGAACACCAAGCACACACATACATACACACTGACCAACAGTCAAATGTGAACAAAAAGAAAAAAGATATTATTACTTATTGTTTTTCATATTCATTTTGTTACCATTCAAATAATGCTTACTTGAACCCTGATTAGGAGAAGTCACATTGGTTTTCACCAGATGCTTAAAACAATTGAAAGGGTGAGTTAGGGGAGGTGAGGTCTGTCTGCGCAGGGCGAGACTCACACAGGGACCGACTGCACACAATGACAAAGGTGACCCAGAAGACTTCTGGGCTGCCGCAGTCGTCATAATATGATTCAGCAGAATAAAACATCAACTGCAGTGCCTCCAGGATGAGGTTCCTTCAGCCTGATTGTAAACCACACACACACACCTACACACACACCTACACACACACACACACACACACACACACACACACACACACACACACACACCTTAAGTTCCCCAACTCTTAAAGTACAGGGTACCCTTAATTTAATATTGCACAAACTACAGCAAAGCAGGCAGCTTTCCAACAGAGTGAGTCATTGACGCTCATCTTAAGAAAGCCATATCCATCAAGGAAAACTAGTGAAGAAAGAACGGGGCTGAGAGTATGACAAGGACAAACAATATCAACAGCCTCAGAAGAATATCTTGCTAATCCCTTGGCAAACAGGTGCAACCCCTTCAGCCAATAAAGCTTTCAGTTATTTACAAAGTAAACAGAGAAGTGAAGGCTGTGGGTGACGATGATAAATTTGGGGGAACACACCCAGGAATAAACATCTCAAAGAAGATGGAGTCCAGGAGATGGATGTGTCCAGCGACACAGACTGATAACAGGACTGCGAGTCTACAGCCATTATAGCAGCTCTGTAAAGCTGTACTGAGACACAGCAGTGCTTTGAACCACATGTTAACATCAGTAAGCTAACTTGCGCACTATGACAATATTGATGTATATCAGGTATGTTTACCACAGTCACTATATTAGGTTAGCGTGTTAACATGCTAACATTTGCTAATTAGCTCTAAATACAAAGTACAGCTGAGTCTGATTTGAATGTCATTAGTTTTGCAAGTATTTGGTCGTGAACCAAAGTATTGAACTAATCAATATTTTGACCCCAGGATGGCGCTCAAGAAAATATTAAGGGATCACCAAAGCTATTATAATTCCTAAGGGGGGAAATGATTGTCTCTACCAAATTTCAAAACAGTCACTCCAATAGTTGTTAACATTATTCACTAAAAACAAAAAATGTCAACCTCATTTTGGTGCCAGAAGTAAAGTCACCAATCTCAGTATGGCTCATCCTCTGGGGACCATGAATCTCTGTCCAATATTTCATGGGAATCCATCCAGTAGTTGCTGAGATATTTCAGTCCGGACAAAAGTGGCCGACCAGCCGACAGAACAACATTACCATCCCTAGTCATGCAGCCAAAACACAAATTGGCATTTAATGCAAAAGACATTTGCAGAAACTTTCCAATACTCCACAGACTGAACAGTGAAGGGATAGATATCGAATACACTGGGGAAAGGTATCATTTATGTAACCAAAAAGTCCGTTTTGAGAGCCTTTATTCGGTGGCAAAGTTGTGGGCAGTGTTGGCTGTGTCTGTCAACTTGAATTAAAGCTCAGGAATCAAACTGTAATTATCCACACCTGCAGCTACCAGTTGGCTTCACCAGGGAGCGGAGCAGTGACGAAAGATTGGACACAAGGAGAGCAAGTGCACCGAGTGGAGCAAAAAAAAAAAGTCTTGACTGAGCATCTGCAACGCTGCCATGCCGTATTCATGAGCTCAGGATTGTTGAAGGTCATTGCTGACAGTGTTGGTGCCAACAAAACGCAATAAGTTTAGAGGCGTGAGACAGGTGGCAGTATAATAAAACTGGGATTTGGAAATTGCTTTCTCCTTTATACTGTTTGGCTCTGAGCTCACTATCCGTTTTAATGGTGCTGCTGTTTGACTGCTGGCAGTGACAGAACATAATGTTTGGGACTCCTGATTATTTTATGGAGTGTGAAACTTTCTTTCTGATGAAGTATGTAACACTTTGTTTTCTAAAGTTTGATTTTGAAATTTTGAAAAGGGAGCTAATGTCTCAAACATCCAATGAAGTCTTGAGTCAACCATACATTTCATATACTTTGTATATGGCATATTTCTTGCTATTTTTTAGAGGTACTAGTTACCTTTATGGAAGATTCATGACCTTGAGCATGACTGCTCATGTAGTGTGTTTTTATCTAGACAAATTTTGACACCTCTGTATTTGTACTCTTTGATTGTAAATTTCTTTCCAAAAAACCAAATGAATATACTGCATATTTATATATGCATTCCATATAAAACATGAAATATTTCCTTATTTGTTTTAAAACAATGCTTTATGGTCAGTGTGTCAAATGTGCAAGCTCAGTTTATGGCAAAAGGAATAGTTACTGCTTATCTACATACTGGGGTTTAGTAAGGTCAGAACAAAAGAGAAAGGTTGATTTAGCAATTATTATTATGTTTACATATACAGCACTCAACATCTATTGGACCCCAAACTATGGGGAAGAAAAGCCAATGTCAACAAAACACAAGGGATAAACAAATTACATGTAGAAACATTTAAGATGAGTCTGTATCCCAAAGCACTCCCACCCTCCAGTCTACCTGGAGGATCAGTGGCATCTCACTCTGCCTCATGCTACTAAAAATAAAGCCATATCCCCCAGTTTACAGGGTTACTGATGACGAAGCATTGTAAACCAAAGTAGCATAGTAATTTATCACTCCTTGAGCAGGATGTAATCCTGGTGAAAGGAAATGGCAGAGGTATTGTGTTGACTCATCACCTGCACACCTGCACATTCAAACCACAATTGGTTTTCACAGCTTGAGCAGCAGCGATCGCCCACTAATTATGTTCCTAATTTTGACGAGTTTTTATCCCTGCCCATCATTCTCAGGGTAACTAATGACAGACGGCGCTACATGTTTTCTATTATTCTTAGCAAGTACTACTTCTGCAAATAGTGTGTCCCCCAGGTCCAAGGAAGCAGATATTGCTCCTTTCTGACCACCTAATGGGAGTGTAATGTGCTGTGACAATGCAGGCAGTGGCTGTCAAAACAGTGGGCCCTGTTCCACGGCTGGCCAATTGTTCTGAAGGGTGCTGGACTGGATCAGTGCATCGCAGCAGCCAGCACCGAGGCTCACACGAAGCACACTTTCCAGAACACACATACAGCACGCTGTGTGCGGCCCAGACTGGCTTACAGAGACACTGGACAGGAGACTAACCCGGTGTAGATTGGACTACAATTACACTATCTTTCAGTTTCTCAGTGGTGAATGGTGATCAGGTTATCATTGGCATAAATCAAAACAAGCATCAAAATACAAGACACTATCAAATTATAGCCAGACAAGAGAAAATAAAATCCACTGCAGGACCAACAAGCATGGATTTTGATGGGGCCAGCACTAATGTCTCAGCCAGAAAACAATCAGCTGTTAGGATTTGCTTGCTCAGTCTAACCTGACAGATATTTGAAGGGCGAGTCCTCATTTAGAAATAAAAACTAAGCCACTGCAGTAAAAAAAACTGACTTACCAACAGGATTATGCTTCACAGGTCTTTAAGAATGTAAAAACCCAGACAGACAGTTACAGTAGAGAGTACACTAAGGAAGAGCAGATGCCTGTGTGAGTGGCTCTTAATGGCTGACGGTATTCACGTTGCTGCTTTCTGACTGTTTTATTTACGTTACAGAAATATCGAGCTGAGCTGAATGCGCCTGACAAGCAGGGCAGCTACCAGTACACTCTGTGGTGCTCTCAAGCACTCAGGGAAGAGATAATGTCTAATCTGCTTCTACAGTATCTCACAGTGGCAGATCAGACCATCATCTAATATCACACCCACTCTCTGTGATGCACAGTCATTCGTAGGTTCTGGGAACAACAACAAGAACGCAGAGAAGGCCTTGTTATTTTGTTTCGCTTTCCGTGTTAAAGCAAAAAAAAAAAAAAAAAACGCATCTGTCTGTCTGACTGTTCCCAGATATGCAACCTATTGTTCAGCCTCATGGACTCACATAGAAGCAGACAGACTCTTGGTTAGAGCTCCGACCATACCTGCTGTTGAGCAACACATTGTGCACAGGTATATAGAGGAAAACAAGAGGAACAAAGAGAGGAGGATGAGAGCCCTACATCCATCCTCTGTGTCCTCCACTTCATCTCCAAACCCTGAAATCACAGAGAGGACATCGCCTCTCCCCAACTGCTGCTCACCCTTTCAGGTACTCCTCCCTTAATTTTCACCGGTACTAGAATCATCATTAAAACTATCATCATCGTTATTATTGTTATTACATTTTCAAAAAGTGCAGATAGAACTTCCCCGTGCCCTCGTTCAGAAGGCAGGGCAGTAAAGGAGGATGGGGAAACAATGGCAGTAAGAAGAGCAAGAAGAGCGCAAGATGAGAAAGAGAAAAGAGAAGAAGATTTCTGCCGAGTCTGAATTGGTGTTGCTCCTGTGAACACGCACGCACGCGCACGCGCACACACACACACACACACACACACACACACACACACACACACACACACACACACGCGCACGCAGGCACACAGCAGTAACGCAGCAGTCAAAACTGCTGGGGATCGACCCCCGTCAGCACAAAACAAGAGCACAGGGCAGCACAAAGAATTCAAAGCTTCGATAAACAGACAGAAGTGTGCACACACAACTGAATGCGTGTGCACCAACAGCACAAACTTTGCTTTTTGCTTCTGTTTTCATCTTAACATTGGAAGAAGATTTAAATTGGTTTCCTCAGTTGGTGATGCTGTGAAAAATGACATCATCGTATCTTGGGGAACTTTTTTTTTTTACATCTTCTTTTTTCTCTCTCCATGTCAGGGCTTTTTTGTCTGGAAAAATCAGGAGCGATCCATTTCATGAGTTTATTGTGTTCCCGCTTTCCCAACATCGGAAAGTTCAGTTTATTTATTTATCTTTTTTTAATCTCTATTTTTGTTGGAGCTACAGCACAGCACCCACAGCACACAGACGACAAGGGGGGTGGGGGTCCAGAAAGGAGGGATTCACTAATATTGTGCCAGAGGAAGAGAAAGAGGGAACAATAAGGAGGAAAAAAAGAAGAGCATAGAGAAGAGGAAGTAGGGAGGGAGGGAGACAGCAGTATCAACAATTCCATCTTGAGTTCAGCTGGTTTCATCACAAACGGAGTATTGATTGCTTTCGACAACTTCAGCTGAACATTAAACCACTTTTGAGTTAAAGTAGGGAGGACTGAGATGGGGGACAGGATATTGTACACTTAAGATAGATGACAAAGACGAGGTGACAAATGAAGAGAGAGGAGAGAAGGGAAACAGCAGACAGGCTATGGATAACATACTGTATACTAGTCATGTGTATAGGGGGAGTTCTGCCAATCTATACGCCTAATATATTAATATGTATATGTACATACAGTACATACTGTATAGCATTGTGTACCTGGAATAGTCATACAGTAGGATTATATGAGATTAGATCGTTATTTAAGGTTCTCTGTGATCCCACGGGACTGGCACCTTAAATGGGTCAGGGGCTGCAGTGCAGTTCAGAACCAAGGGGTCGACAAAGAAACTGAACATCAGACCTCCACAGGCAAAGTGCATAAGGACAGACAGACATACAGACAGTCAGAAACAGGGGGACCATTGGCAAAGTGGTGAGACATAGAAATTAAGACACCGCTATATGAGAGTTGGGAAGAGAAGAAGAGAGAAGAGTCGGAGAGGAGTAGAGATTTTGAAAGAAAGGAGTTTAAAGGTTTAATAGAGCAGATGGCTAATTGTACCCGTGTTTCGCAGCCTGGCAGCAAGTCAGTCTTGTGCATAAGGACGGGAGTGGGAGGAGGGGACGGGAGAGAGGAGTGGGAGCGGGGTAGGAGACGGGAAGGGGCCATGGAGGGAGCTGGGCGGTGCGATCAGGCCTTGAGAGCGTGCCACTGGGCGACGTTAGTACGCGGCCGAGCGAGCATGTCTTTCCAGTGCTTCACCTCCGCTGGTCCACTCTTCCACGATAGATAGATCTGAGAGAAGGGAGGAAGAGAGGGGATGATGATGTAGACAGAGTCCTGTCAGACGCGGAATAGGAAACATTGCATGCCGTTTTTATTCAGACATGACAAGACAAGAGGAAGATCTTCACATGATATTCAGCACCTGATGCACACAAGGCAGCAGTGTCAGCGCTGGAGAACAGCATCACTGATGTATTTTAAAATGAAATTTGCTGTTAAAACCTTAATCAATGACTCATGAATGTTAGGGACACTTTGCGCTTCACTCTTCACAGCGAGTTCTTGAATAACTTCATTATTTCATTTCAGTCAGCCAATTCTGCTGCCTATTCTACCAAGTCAGACAGTGCACAAACACAGAATGACAAGACGTTAAAGGATAGTTCATAATAGTAGATGAGAGATCATTCAGCAGCCAAGCCATGTTTGTACTGTAAATATGTAGCAGGAGCCAGCAGCCAGTTGGCTTAGCTAAGCATAAAGACTGGAAATGGGGGGGGGTGTAAAACATAGTTGTGGTCCTACAAGGTTTTATTTTATTTTTCCTGCACCACCACCAGGGGAAAGATCATTTTTATGCAGACTGATCTAACCTGAATTTTTTCATGTTCTGAAGAGATCATAATTGAGTGATACATTTATTACAGTGGTCTGTAAAGCCAGCATGACATGCATCTACTGTCTCTGCATGTTTGATGCTGGCCCCTGCTTTAATTCAGTGTTGTCCCGAGATGGAAATGCTACGGAAAAGTTGTGACCAAGGGCAACAAGACTAAGTTGACAAAGTGTTACCTTGCCGATAACGTCATTGCGGCTGAGCCTGTCCTTGTCCATGACAGTGATGATGATGGTGGTCTCCCTCAGCACATGGGCGGGGACATCGAAGGGGAAGGACTCATTGAAGACAGGGTTCAGACAGCGCTTCATCGTCACCGTCTTCTTCTTCTCTACACGCTTGTCCTTGTGCATCAGCCACACCTTCACATATGGATCTACAATATGGACGGAGAGTGCAGCAGTTTACATGAGATGGAGGATGAAGATGCACATTGAGGGGGATTTTTAGGGTCAGGTTTGCAATTACCCTCTTAATTGTTAAAGTCAGGGAAGGCAGCAGGGAAGCAGATACCTAGTTTGAGCTCAAGGTCAACTTATCCCTTGAGCTAGGAAACATACAAATGAGGAAGTATTTATGGAAATAGGGCCTGGGATTTGTACTACCAATTCTGGAGCATTATCATACTCTGTAATACTAACAGCCACCGCTCCTGCTGTGGCAGGAAGAGGTAATTTTACAAAGATATGCCACAGAAAGCATTTCACAGTGAGACCTGATACTTTGAAAACTAGCACCAAACTGGGCTGACACAGATTTGGCTGGGAGGCTGAAGATCCTCATAGATATACAGAAAGAGACAGAACAGGATAGAGAGAGGGCAAGGGAGACACACTTGACGTAGTGTCACCTTGCTGCCGCAGCTATCTGCGGTGCGACCCAGCTCAGGAGCCAGACGGCAGCCGTCGTCCGCACGGACAGGTCAGGAAATGTTTGAACACAGAGCCAGAGCTGTGTGTGAAGCCACAGAGCTTCCAATGTCAGAAGAAGGGCTTCAGACCGGTGGACAAGGGCTAGAAAGAGAAAAGACTAAACAAACGAGGAGGAATCTCTACCTGAGGTGCCCCCGATATCCATGGCTTTGAGATTGCGCGCTTTGATGATGTTCACAGTGATGGTGTTGGCAGTGGGATTATAGCAGAGTGACACCAGCAGGTCTCCCCGTCTCCCCTGCGGAACACACACACGCGCGCGCACACACACACACACACACACACACACACACACACACACACACACACAGTGGAGTATGATTCGCTCACTCTAATATCAGATTTCATCAGGGAATATCAAACTCAGATTACTCACTATTTTATTGTGTAATCTTACATCGCTGCCCTCTCTGCTCTAACCCCTTGTGCCAAACACAGATGGTCCAGTGACCAGGGTGGCTGAGCTGAGCCTGTTGCTCACCCTAAAATTACATCAATCAAGTTCACATGCTAAAAGCAGTCAACGAATGGCATCAAACTCGTATTCAATAAAACTGTAATCACAACATTTGAATGAAAAAACTGGATTTGTCATCATTCAGCCTGATGACCTGATGGTCATCCCCTCGCTCTTACACTGCCATCACTGCAGGGCTTGAGCTCCTTCCAGAAGGTCTTTATCTGGCCCAGTTCCACCTTGTTAAGGGGGATTGACACTTCTCCAATGGGGTCATTCCTGCTGAAGCGGTCGTAGTCCAACACCTGAAGGTAAAGAGTGCGCTCTCTCACCTTCTCATAAGGGAAGCCTAAAACAGAGGCAGAAACAGATAACGCTGAGGAGTGAGCTTAGTTACAGAGAGTGAAAAAATATTCCTGACAGTGCAGAGAGAGCAGTGTAATCTGCACCGTGCTAACAGGGATGAATTTGGCAAAGGCCAAAGTGCATTTCAGAAACGACAGGACCTGCCAGCGCTCTCTCTCAGATGACTGAGACGGATCATTATACTCCAGTCACGAAGACCTATCACATTCATTTTTCAAGAGCACTGGCCATTGTTCTAATTTTGGAAAGGGTTTGAGCCTTTTGAACATTATTTTGGTTAATTTAACACTGCGCTGTCATCCGAGCACGATGGTCCTAATGAAACATATTCAGATCATACAGGTGTTACAAACCTCATCGCTCTGTGACGCTGCTACTAAACATCTGCCGTTGACAGAGCTCAAGAATATTGTAGATTTTTTTTTTTTTTAAACAAAAAAATGACTGCAGTGTCTTGAGCTGGAGGTTTTATCAATGCAAAAAAAATTTTGTCCTATTTTCACACATTCATTGTGACTTGTCACACAACTCCCACGATGCTCTCTGAGCGCTGAGGAACATTGTCATTGCTATGAATGCCTAATGAGACTTTACAGACTTCGGGCTTGTGAGTGAGCTTATTCGCTCTCTGGTTAAATGAGAAGCCACTATTATATCTGTCTGTTAAATATAAGGCTACAGCAAGAAGCTGGTTAGCTTAGCTTAGCATAAAGAACCGAAGCAGACCTACGTTTTTACACTTGGTTTTTATATGGATTGCACAAATGAGACATAAGGTGATCATTAGGCTTAGAGGTGCTGGTACATGCATTTTCTTACCTTCAAACAGCCGGAATAGCTATTTCCAGCTTTCCAGTCTTTATGCTAAAAGAAGCAGCTCCTGACTGTTTCTTCATAATTAGTAAAACCTTTCCGAATTGCCCCACTATTGCTTTAAAGAGTTATGCCAAGCTGTCGAATCTGTGGAAACCAACCCTCTCAAGCATAGCACAGAAGCACAGATCATTTTATATTAGAATGTTTAAAGCCCCTGAAAACCTATTCTCTTCATTCAGCTTCATTCAATGGGGTCTCATATGAACACATAATTATCTGCCAAAGTGTGAACACTTGTGGTTATTTCACATGAGAGATTTGTGCACTTCTATTTTCATTCGTACTATTCTCACTAGTTTGAAGTGGAAATCTGATGAAACAACACCCACACAGTCCAGATGCAGCAGCTTATCAGAGTTTTTCAGTGTTTTACTGTTAAATCATAGCAATTGTTTTAGCTTAAATGTTCAGAGTTGCTTATTTAGTTATGAATATTTCATGTTGTAGGGATACGCTTATGATATAAAAACAGGTTTTCAGGAACTTTGATGGGTAAAATGGCAAAATGTAACAGAAAGTGTGTAACAACAACAATAACAGACAGGTCTCTGAAAAGTAGCTGAATGGAAATAACACAGACCTTCAAACAGGAAGGTTTCGTTCCAATGGGGGTTGAGGTTCTTTCTCTTGACCTTGGTTTCCAGCTTGTGCTTCTTGTCAGGCAGCAGGTAGATCTTGACGAAGGGGTCGGAGGTGCCGGAGAAGTCCTTGGCCGGGAGTTCCTGGCCCCTGAGAACTTTGACGGTGAGAGTGGTGTTCTGGAAGCTGTAGCCTATGCTGAACTGGATCCGGCCTAGCTTCTCACTGATAGGCCCTTCACCGTCATCATCCTCCGACCCTGGAGACAGCTGCAGGGCCACCATCAAAGTCACATAAATATGAACACTCATACATGCAACAGCAGCAGCGGCAACCACTCACACAAAAGGTTCAGTCTAAGAACACACACACTTTTTGTGACACAAGCACGTGCACTCAGACCGTGAGGAGGAGGAGGAGATTTTAGAGCTGCATTTCTATCCTGGCATATAGAGGCAGCTGCTTAAAGGCAGAGATTGGTCTGACATTAAGAAGAGTGAGAGAGTTTAATTTCCTTACTAATGTTCTTAAGAGGCAGGAGGTGCTCAGATTGTAGATAGGGAAGATTTAGACCACCCAGTCTCTCTCACAGCCACTCTGACTGCTTTATCACAGCTGTGTACTAAAAGGCCGCTATCTGATAGAAAGCAGCGGACAGAGAGAGGGAAAGGGAGAGCAAGAGACAAAGAGAAAGTGCAGGAGAGAGAGAGAGAGCATTGAATGAAGGGACATGGAGAGAGCGGGCAGGGAGGCACAGCTCAAGGTTGCCTGTCTTCACTGGCAGCTGTGTTGTGTTTATGGTTGTTTCTTTTCTCCCTGTTGCTCCACCGTCTGTCTCTGTCCTTTAATTTTCTCTCTGTCTCTCTCTAACAATAGCATTCATTGGAGCGAGGCAGTTGAGGACTTTGAAAGAGATAAAAACAAGTAGTTAATGAGACCAACTTTGTGCAAGAGCCTCCACTGACACTTTGAAAAACACTAGCCTGAGAAGTGGTTTGCATGCAAACACTCACTGGGAGCATTACCTGAAATAGCTGATTTCAGAATTTCAAAGTGACAAAGACTGACTCACTCAGAATTTGTCAACATGGGTTTCAGAACTGTGTGTGAAATATTCCAAGTCTAATTTATCAAACAGTGTGAGTCACCTTGGATGGCTTGTCTCACTTGATTGCCACTGTGGGAACTGGCTGTGTATTTTTTTCTATAATGACTCCGTTATTACCATGTGCAGCTGTAAATCATCCTGTGCATGGAGGATGACTCTGAAGCACGAGCCCTTGCAGCGAGAAGAATTACCTCATGGTCAAAAGTATGTGGACACAAATACCGTATGTGATCACTGAACATTTCACTCTCAAACCACAGGCATCAGTGTGATTCCTCCACTCCTCTGGGACGTCTTTCCACAACAT
This sequence comes from Seriola lalandi dorsalis, assembly GCF_002814215.2. Classification (NCBI taxonomy): domain Eukaryota; kingdom Metazoa; phylum Chordata; class Actinopteri; order Carangiformes; family Carangidae; genus Seriola; species Seriola lalandi. The sequence goes on along the minus strand of NW_019525235.1, from coordinate 672,371 downwards.
TTTGGACTCTCGCTGAAAGGATTTGCTTCCATTCAGCCGCAAAAAGCATTAATGAGGTCAGACACTGATTTTGGCTGATATAGCCTGCTGCACAGTCAGCGTTCTGATTCATTGCCAAAGGTGTTGGACGGGGGTTGAGCTCAGGACTCCAGTCTAGTCCAGTCCAGCTCTTCCACGCCAAACTGGAACGGTCATGTCAAGGTCAGTTTACTTATCAGGAGGAGTTCTACTCATCCTGTGAAAACAGCTGTAAAACGTCTTCTGTAGCTCTGGATGGAGCTTTTCAAAGGTCTGAGAAAATAACCCTGATGTTGGCTTCCGGGTTTATTTCTAGACTTGGGGTTTGAGACTACAAGTTTGAAACTGAAAGCTTTACTGACCTGCCCTTGCTTTACAAACTGTAGGATGCATGCATGTAGGATCCAGTGGTTTTGGAGCTTGAGCCAGGCTAGTTGTTAAAAATCTGAATATCTTGAAGTCTGTTACAGTTTTGTGAACTGAACAGTTTTGACCAATGATTTTTAATCTATCTCCCCAAAATTTCCCCAATTTTATGGAAGATCAACACTGGTGTGTCCCTTTAAGATTTTCTGCAGAAATTCTCGATTTTTCATATTTTCAACAAATCCCATGACAAGCCAAAAAGTAGCAATGACTTGAACCTACTGACAAATACTGTCAGTGTAGGCAAAGCCTGATATAAATGATCCCTCTGTGCCACAGAGCTCCACTGTTGTGCAACAGTTACTAAAACCACAGAAATGGGCCACGTTATTGTAATGGGTGATTTTCCTTCAATAGAGGGAATTGAGGCAATCCCACAAACATCGTACTGGTGCCATAATTACCAACTAGTGCATATTCATCCACAACCAAGTGTCAAACAAATTTGCTATTTCCTCCTTTTTCAGTAACATTTCCCTGCCTTATCCGATACCTGGAATTATGGGGCCCGAAAAAGATTGGGACACAAAGACAAGGGCGTCCACATACTTTTGCCCATATCGTGTACACCGAGCGTTATCAGCCTAAGTGACAGTGGGATTGATGAGTGGTGGGACAGAGGGTCTTACCATCACCATGTCTCCAGTGAGAGAGTTGGCCAGGTCAGTGACGGAGGAGTGACCGTCAGCATCAGGGGGTTGACCCTTAGGGCTGTTAGCTGGCTTGTTGCCCCTGTAAGCAAAAACACAGTTTGACGCAGAGGGAAAAGAGCGAGAACATGTGCTGAGAAGCTAACTCATCTCCAGAAAGAGAGAATGTCTGAGCACACAGGGAGTCCAACCTCCACCTGTTTGGCGCTAGACCACTGTCTATCTGAAATGACCAATTGAGTCCAAGTTTGCTTTGGACAGAAGTCGCTTCAAAGTAGATTGTGCTTTCTCTAGCTATCATGAGCGATGCCAAATAAAATCTGCCAGAGATTCCACAGATTAACGTCGGGCGCTAGAACTGAGGACATTTGATGCAGTGGGTTGTGTTTGATGAAACTTGGAATCTGAGATGACTATACATATGTCCAGTGTGGCAAACATCCATATCTCTAACAGGAAAGTTACCTCCACTAAGTAAACAAACACATTTTCAGACAGAACACGAAACAGAACCACTAAATTTAAAATTGATAGAAACCCATTAATTATGTCCAATCCCCAGAGTTTATGATCAACCCTTAGTCCCTCTAAAGACATTAACAAGACACACATGTATAATGACATGTATAGCAACAGGACGTTACTATATATACACAGTAGACAGACATGTATAGCAACATGTAGAGGACCAGACGTTTAACAGGACAGATGTTATAGTGTTTGTGTGTTTAAATCTCTCAGTTATTAACTTTGCATCAACACAAAATATTGATTAAAAAAAAACATAAAGGAGAGAGCAGAGATCTCCCATGGCACAGCTGATACTTAGGTACAAATGTTAATAGATGTTAAGTTTAGTTCCTTCACACGAGGATTGTTGAAAACATAACATTAAAGTGGGAGAAAAACCTCTATGTTCATACATCATGATAACAACAAGAATCACAAAGTGTAAAGAAAAGGAAAACCGGCAAAAGAAGACAAAAAATTAAAAGAGGATAAATATTATGAGATCAAAGGAATCATGAGAGAAAAGATAGAACAAGAAAGAGCCAAATGCAAAAGTCCTGGCCAATGCAATATGACACATTGGACACACAGCACTCCATAGATGACTGCTCAAGGCACATGGAGAGGCTGAACACTGAAACACCGTTAGGCAAGAAACAAACAGTAAATAGAGACGAAAGACAAGAACAGAAACACAGAGAAAGAGAAAAGAAACGAGCAGATGCAGAGAGGATGCTGCAGACGCACAAACTGGACAGAAATCATAAAGACTGTAGATAAGATAGAAGGTTTAACAAGGAATGTAAGAAAGAGAAAAGCAAGCTGAAAATTATTTTTTCTGTATTAGAAGAGATAGCAAGTATTAATAGCATGAACAGTGAGGTTACAAAAAACCAAAACCAAAACAGAGTGAGATTGTTACAAACACCAGCACATTAGAGAGAAAAAACAGAGCTGCAAGAAAAGATAGGGAATGAAGGAAGGAAAGCCTGGAAACACAAGAGAGGCTTAGTTTGGTCAGTCTGATAAGTATCAAAGAATAAGAGACAAAAAAAATAAAGAGCTATGCACACACAATATCTCTAACAGGAGACAAAGGGGCGAACATGCTAGAGGGAGAAAAAGAGCACAGAGAGGAAAAGAAAAAGACAATAAATACAATTGATCACAAGGAAAAAGAGAGAGAGAGAGAGAGAGCAAGAACCGTTGCTCTTTAAGTGGAGAGCTCAAAATAAACGATAGATGAGATATAGAATGAAAGAGAAATAAGGGGTAGATATACAATACAAAATATAATATCATTGAAAACACAAAAAGGGACAAATAGTAAGAACATAGGAAGTGCACATTTAGAGTGTTACAGAAGAGGGCATTGTTAAATAGAAGTGATAACTACAAATGGTACAAGTTCACTTTAAGTCTAACCTGATTTTCCAACCAATTGGCAACACTCTAAAAGTGTGGACTGGGGACACAGGGCCAAAGCACAAACGGGCATTGGCTACATGTGCATATATAATATATGCAAGTAGTTGTCACTCAGAGAGTGAAGGCAATGCCTTGGACAGGCAGGAAACAAGGAGCCCATAGAAAGTCTGTCTGTCTGGCCAGCATTCTTCTGTTGAGCTTTTCACTGAGAGAATGTATGTCTCATGGGTGGCACTTTTTTGTTGGCGCTCTGAACTGCAAATTTGGATGAGAATTGATGTTGAATGCAATAATGTGTACATTTTTGCAGAAGACAAGGACAGAACCAGGGGAAAATATACTGACAAATAGACAGACAGAAAAAGCAAGCAAACAAGACAGGCAAACAGACAATCACTTCAACCAGCAAAGGAACCAGAGCGAGACGGGGGGAAGGAGGGATGTTAACCATTTCGGGAAGGGAAGGGACTGTTTATCAATTGGTGTTAGTTGTATTAGTTGCCAAGGGAGGAGGTAAATGCATTTTCGGGGGGCCTGTTTTTTTGCACAGACTCTAAACTGCAGTCAACAGGTTTGAGAGGTGAGGAAAAGGCTGGGTAAAAACACTTAACCAAGATCTGAGGATGAGCTCAAACGAGCTCTGAAGCTAGGAGAGAGACTTATGGCTTGAAGTAAAGCAAGGCACCTCCCTCCTCCTCCACCTCCCAACTATTGATGGGGGAGTGAACATCTTCAATTATTCATTCTGCTTCATGCTTCATTCAGGGGTTCAGTGCATTCTCAGGTAAGAGCTAGTGCAGCCAGGGGAATGGCCTTTCTACCAGCCCTGCTCTACAGCACCTGAGGTGGTCCTCTGCTCCAGCGCTGCCTCCAGGCTGTTTAAACAAAGCGGCTGGGGCTGCAGATTTGTTGCAGAAAATAAGGTACTTCCTCCAGATTATCCAGTTTCTGAAGAGTATCATGAATTGAAAACGAAGATTGGTCTCAATTTATTCCATTTCTAAAAAAGCAATATTAATTGTGGCAGATGGTAATACTACAACTGCTACATTTTGGTGCCAATGCTTTTTTCTGTCTGACCCCTTGGGGGTTGATGTGGAAATTTATGCTTTAGAGCCTGCAGTTGTCTACAGTATCCAGTGGGAGGCAGAGTGGACTCGAGTTCAAATCAGATTCTCCCACAGCTAAGGCACAGAAAGTGGGCTGTTGGCATAGCAACGGCTCTAGAAACACAGACCATACATATGGGGGTTTGAGGTGTTGTGACAAGAGGTTGTTGGGAGTGGACGCAAGGGAAGGGTGTGTTTAGAGGGGTGCAGCAAACAGGCAAACACACTGAGAACAAAGAAGATAAGGTATAGGATATATGACAGGTACGGGTGAGAGCCTCGCAGACACACACATTCACATGAACAGACATATGGAGGCAGGCGGGGCCACTTTGGGTTTCACCGTCCTGTGATACTATCCTGTTTTGTTACCTGACCGAGGGCCAGCAGCTCGAAGAGAGGGGGAGGGGGGGGGAAAGACACTCCACTTCTAGGCTGGAGAGAGACGCGAGAAAGAAAGCCCAACCCAGCCCCAGCTTTTTTTTTCTTTTTTTTTTTCCCCAGACACTCAGACTCCCCACCCCTCTGCAAACATGTCACACTCAAACAAACACGCTCGCCTGAGACCGTGAAGTGATGTATTTCAATGTCTATGCTCAATTTTATAGTCGCCCACTAGATCTATCATTCTTCAGGGGCCACATCATACTTCCCAGGATCATTCACAGTCAAAACCGCAGCAGTAAAGCACAGCGCTGCTTACATAACTTCATCATCCACATGAAACACATGTACGTTCACACTGGAGTCAGCCAGTCATCCCTGCTGCTTCACTTCTCAAGCTATGACCAAAGACTCTGCTGCAGCACATGAATGTGGATGTTTTCACTGTTGACTAATTACTTCCTACGTTCTGGAACTGGAAATGAGTCTAAAATAGCATCGTTTACTGAAATCCCATTTCAGGAAGAAGCAACAAGGGAGGTGCTAAATGTATCTGCTTCTTTCACTGAACTCCAAAAAGGAAATAGAAAACAACACCACAATTCAGTCAGTTCCAAACGTGGATCTCTATAAATACTGTTACATGTCTATTTTATTTTTATTAGAGGCCATATTTTAAATGTATTTTAACACATTACTTCTTGGTTGGTTTGCAATTGCCCTGTTAACTATATAAAATAAAATACTGTAGATGGCAAACAGGATTCGTTTCAAATCCAAAGATGAGCATAATGTTGTAACGGTTCAGAGCCCCACCTCCCTTTATAGCCTCCCAATACTCTCTGCAATTTAGCAGTCATTCTTCCGAGCTCAACCAAAACAACTGACCTATCATCCCGGGGAATTTCAGCAACATGAAATCATCAAAACATTTTTCAAGTCCATTAAAACTCCAAACACGAGTCTACCAAATGTTTTGAATCCCGATTAAATTCAAAGATTGCCTCTGAGGTGGAGGCTGCTGCAGATGTGCCACCTGTTCTGAGGCAGGACACAGGAGTCCCAGGTTAATGCTCCTAATAGCTCCTCTCCCCAACCGCCATCCATCTATCTGTGTGTATGAGATGAGCATGTGTAGCAGCATGTACCTGCTGGCTAGAGTGCTGCCTCCAGCCCTGCATAATACAGGGATGTGCAGAATACAGTGAGCACTCCCTCCTACTACTCTCATTGAAGGAAGATGGATTTGCACTCTGAATTTTCTTTCATCCTCCCCTGACATATAGATGGATGGAAATATGAATGTGCTCCCCTCCTACTCTTCGTTTTGTGGTTCCTTTTTTTTCCCCCCGCGTCAGTGTTATCTTCTTTCCCCCCTCTCTTAGCATGTAACTGAATGCATCTCAACATTCCCCTTGTGATGTGAGGATGAGCATGGTGGCTACAGGGCGCCAGAGCCTCAGGGGCAGTCTTAACCAGAGCCCCTGAAGACTCTGCTGATTAGTCGGGCCTGCAAAGCCCCTGTCACAGGAGGAGCACTGTGTCAGACTAGCAGAACATAGCATAATCAATTTACACGTGTTTGTCCAAACACACATACTGATTATATCATCTGGAAGCATTATGACAGCAGTTTTTCTTTCTATCATCTAAGAAAACAAGACTGGTAAACCGCACTCTAAACATGCATGTGACCTCAAAATGACCTAACATTACATTAGCCTAAACACACCATGCTCCACCACATAAAGATTAAACTCCTCCTACTCAGACTAATGCGTTAAGAGCACAAACACAGTCATGATGTCAAATAAACGCACATTTATATTGATTTAGATAATAGGTCAAAACTGCCTGTTTATCATAGCCTTTCGTGTCACTTAAGCAATGTAATAAGCTCATAAATTATGGAGCAATATCATATAGCCCACTTGGCAATTAATGGACACTCAGAGAATCTCAGAATGCATCACGTCTTTGAGGCAGAGAAATCTACAGCTATATCTATTAATATCTGCAAGATGTGTTCAGAAACAAGAAACAACTCTGCTGGCTTACTCAAAATGATGTAACATGCATGGATGAATAATTGAAAGACCAAAGGCAAGTGGATTTAATGTCAATGTGGCACAAGGACGTATCCCGCCTCCCCCGTCCCGAGCCTCCACCCTCATTGGCCCGTTGGCTTGCTGCTCAGAGAGAGATCTAGATTCAAAGCTCTCGGGGATTGTGGCTTCTCTTTATAGCAACAGTGCAGGAGAACCTACAGTATAGGTTCACTGAATCGAAACAGAATTGTACAAGTGAAGACCGATGAGGCATTAACGAGCCACTCTAACATCCTAATTAAGCTTTCTAACATCCACAACCTATGGATGCCTGGGATATAAACATCTCAGCATGTGTGGCCCCATAATCAAAGCAACATACAATTTTGTAATCCATCCGAGTTCCTCCGCTATTTTACTGCGCAGCCTTCCCACCCGCTCTCTCCCCTGCGAGTGTGTAACCTTGGTTTGAAAGTCTCTATCACTACCACCAGCTCTGGTGCCTTTCAAACTGTCAGTCAGCTCCTGCCTCACTTCATAAACAAATGGCTGCGCAGAACGCTTTCATCCAGCGATCGCACACACAAGGTCAGTGAAGGAGCGTAATGAATATCATGCACTATAACACCTTCTCATGGCCAGTGGGGATAAGACTGTGTTTGTTTTGCTTGCCTTCAACTATGGCCAAGCAACAATGAAGCATAAACACTGCTGAGGGGTAAATGAAAAGCCTCTCTGTTGTTATTTGTCCCTACATGCTGTTCAGCATTTCTGTTTCCAGCAGTGGAAGAGGCACTGTGATCTTGTACATCAGTAAAAATACCAATACAACAATGTAAAATACTCCAGTACAAGTAAAAGTCCTGCTTTCAAAACCCTACTTAACCTAAAGTACAGAAGTATTCTCAGCAAAATGTACTTTCTGCAATAAAATGTTCCTGTTGGTGACACATTTAATTAATAAATGTTTAAAAAATCATTAGCATTGACACGTCTCATCAATGTGTAAGAAGTATATTAACGTTGTAGCTGGTCAAGGTGGGGCTAGGTTTAACCACTTATATACTGTTAGGTAGTTTAGTCTGGTCCCAGGGGTTGGGTCGCCTCCTAAAGATCTTAGCATTAATCTGAGGGGCAGAGAGATGATTAATGGAGCAGAACAGAATTCTGCGACATAGATTTGTATTCATATTTTACAAACTGTTCTAATCTTTGCTTTTTCTTATGAAATATTGGAACATTTTAGCTTTCTTGAACAGTTTTTCATATTGAACCATCTGTGAGGTTTAGATGGGAATTGCCAACTAAAGGGTCATTAAATCATTGGTTTAATTTTTAACTATTTGTTATATTTTATAAACGAATCTACATTTGATAATAGAAAATCTGTTACAGTATTTGTAGAGTAACTATTAAAGGTCCCATATTGTATAAAGTGACCCTTACATGTCTTTTTTGATTAGAAAGCAGGTCTAGGTATATTAATATATTAATACTGTGAAAGTATCAAAGAGCTCAGTCCAAAGAAAGATGCACACAGTTTGTATTAAGAAACTGTGCCTTAAAATGAGCCGTCAGGACTTCTGTAACTTTGTGATGTCACAACAAAGCAGTTACCCCTCTCAGCCATGCCCCAAGCCCCGCCCACCTGGACCCACAGGCTCAGCCTCTCTTCTGATTGGCTCACCAACCAGTTGTTACTAGAGCTCCAGAGAGAAGCCTGAGAGGAGATGTGAAACTGAATTGAAATAGTTTTTGGTTCTTAAAACCACAAATATATCATCTTATGGATATCAAAACTTCAAATAAAACATAGGAAAAGTGTCAAATATGGGACCTTTAACTATAGCTGTCAAATTAATGTAGTGGAAGAAAAAGTACAAAGTACAGAACTTGAGTAAATGTACTTAGTTACTTTCCACCACACATCACTTGTGCAGAGAACAGCTCTTTGCTATTCATCACGGGAGGAGAGATTTCACTTTGATGTTAGCACTGACGATTTTGAGAGTCACAAACTATTCACATTAACTTCAGAGGCTTTGTGTTTGGCGGAAATAATTTGCCAGTGTCGTCATTCAGATAGGTCAGTTTTTGTTGAATAAATTCAAGGGGTGCAACATGAGTGATGCAGGTATGGAGATGAGTGACGGGCACATGAAGGACATGTTTGATGTAAATGCACAGACTGCGATGATATGGCTGCACAGAGGGGTGTGGAGAGCGAAAGGCGAATGAAAGAATGGCTTTGTCTCCAGCTGGATGCAGGCTCGAGAGCCCCGTTTAGAACGAGCAATATGCCAAGAGCGTGATTGATTAAATCATGGTCAGACATCTGTGAAGTCAGCACTAACACCATGGGGAATGATATACTCCCAGCAAGCTTACACCTTGCATTTTTAATACACTGTGGACTTATAATGTTTATTCGAGCGCCTAAATTTAGCAACCAATTAAAGTGTGGCTAAATCATTCATTATAGATTTGAATTTGTAATTTATCATGAAACAAACAAAACAATACGTGGCTCAAGTGGAATTAGTTTACAGCTCAGGAAAGGGATAGACAGGAGCTCAGTAAAGTGGCCGAGACATTCATTAGTCAAATCATTCTTTTTTTACTCCCTACCTCTCTATTGTTCACAGACTGTAAAGCTGCCAGTCATTCTGTTTTGACTGAAAGAAATTAAATGAACCTCAGGTTAATCTAGAAAATACCACAATGCACTCAATCACCATTATTCGAGGTGAGTCCTGCTGGCCGTGTGCTGGACCGAGCGGCCTGTGGTTCCTTCTTGCTGTTTAGTCTATTAGTGGATTTCACAACCCATTTAAGGAGGTTTCCAGGTGAATAAAATTCTGGAAAAGCCAGATGTAATGTGCACAGCAAATTACACAGAAAATTGTACTCCTCTGTGGCTCTACGGGTTTCACACTAATCCTGAACAATGGCAATACTTTTGATGTTCACAAAAGCGACATTCTTAGTCAAAGATGACTTTCATGCTTGTTTGTAGCTCCACGTAGCGCTGTGTGGACTCCAGGAAAAGGCCACAGGACGCTCGGGGGCAGGAGACTAAAATGAGGCCGACAAACTGAGACACAAATATCTCTCAGTAGTTGTTGACGTAGCATAGCTCTAAAGGCAAACTTTTTATGACAAATAAAGGTGCTTACTATTTTGGGGACGAAGGCACAAGAACAAAAAAAATGTCTCCAGCCCACATGTGCAGCTTCATACTGCAGCTGTGCAGTCTACATAAGAAAACAGTTACCATCTTTATTGTAATAGAGCCCTTGTTTTAAGTCATGTGTCAAATTTATCAAACATTGAATGAGGAATAATTGGCGTGACAAGTAAATCAGAATTTGTTCACCCTCTTCTGCCATTTTTTTTTTTAAGGTGTATGTCATATTATGCATCTCAAAAATTGTGTCCGATTTGTCACAGAATCAAAGTGAGGTTAAAACAGCCTAATTGGACTGCAGAAGAAATCGAGTGTGTCGCATCTGCCTAGGGCTGGACCAAACACAGGATTACGCTGTGGCTCTGTGGTGTTATACTCTTGCGCAAATAATCAAAAACCGCCGTCCGTGGCTGAAAATGAGCAAACATAAGCACAGCGTGGTGTGAGCCTTTTCTCTCACATGACAACCACCCCTGTACTCTTTTGTTAGTCTTAAACTGTTCTACAAAAAAAGAAAAGTTGGTCCAATTCCTTTACAGAATGCAAAAGCAATTATTTTGGGAGATAGGGAGCTTGTGCAGAAGGTGGCTGGCAAGGAAAAGGTTTATTTTTAGCAGCATGTTTATGTAAGTGACTAACATGTTGTGGAATAATGAGGCGGCTCTCTGGGCCCTCAGTGGAGCTACAGAGACGGGACTCTCAGAGTAGCAGAGGGTGATTGAAGGAAGCTAATGAGCAGGAGGGGAAAAAAAGAACATAGGAGTAGAAAGGACAGAGATAATAAAAGCATGAAGATACAAAGGAAATACGACAATTACCAATGGGAGGTCTCTGTAAGCCAGTAGTAAAAAGACAAACAAATAGAGATGAAAATGGTGGGGGAGAATGTCATTGCGATATGGGGAGATAATTATAATGGCCAAGACAGCTGGCATGAGAAAACACTGTTTTATGTGATTGGCTGAAATTTTACCTGTAAAAGCAGAAAAAAGGACTGGAGTAGCAGTGAGCATCTCACTGCTGTGATTTATGAGCTCATTACTGCTTTACAGCTAACATCCAAATTGCTTTATCTCTTTACTCTTTCCACATTATGGGTATTTTTTTTTTCCACATTTGGTTTTATAGTCAGCTCTCATTTTTATTTCTGTAACAGTGTGTCGAGCTGTGGTGCTATTTCAGGTGCAGGTCTGTAGCACAATGCACCTAAGTGCAGTGACTCACCGAAAACACTTCAAAACAAAACTACTTTCCTCCGCCTAGATTCTGAAATCATCTCCTGCTTTTCTTCGATGTCACGTATCCTTCACGTCCTTTCATTTGCACCCCGTTCTCCCTCATACACACAACAACCACTCTCATACGTTATCCGGTACCTCTTCTCAGGAGGGGGCTCCTGATTGGTTGGTGGTGCTGCCTGCGCTGTTTCCTGCAGGTCAGGGATATTGGCAAAGTCATCTTGCTCGGCCACACCAATGGCCAAAGCCAGGACCACCAGCTTCCCTTCACTGGCTCCCCATAAAAAAAAAATACAATAAGAGATAGAGACAGAGACAGAAAGAGAGGCGAGAATAGAGAACAGAGATGCAAAGGATAGGGAAATCGAACATAAAGAAGGTGTGGTGCAGGGAGAGAGAAGAAAAGAGAGGTCATTTCAGGTGAAAACGAGGACAGAAATCAGAGAGGCGGCTGGACAATAAGAGACCGCATGAGAGTAAACAGAGGAAGCAGTAACAGAGAAAATGGTCATAGAGGGAAAATCAGCAAAAACACCCGAGCAGTAAGCACTTTGTCCAGGGAAGGATATTAAGGCGATACCTTAAACTGAAAGGCCAAATTAATAATACTGTAATGATATTAATGAAGTGGTGCTGACAGCAGGTGCAGGCTGTGTTCACATCATACAGACAACAAATAATTAAGGGAACTGTTGGTGATTAGTTAATGATCGTTAATGGATGTGATATTCAGCAGTTTGCACATCAGCTTCCACACAGGTAAAAGTTATGTACAGACCTGCATGCATGCATGCACACACACACACACACACACACACACACACACACACACACACACACACACACACACACACAGTAATGTATCTAGTTATTTAACCTGCCTTCTGCTTTCCCTCCAGACTCACCTTTCCCATCGAACATGCCTGTCATCTTTCTCCAGAGTTAAGATTTAATTAAGCCTCATTAAGAAGATCTGGACTAATTGTTTCTATTTGAGTGGCACAGTATCTGGAGGTGCTCGGTGTATGTCACCGTTTTCTGGGTCACTGCTCTCTCACTCTCCGTGTTGCACTCTTCTCATTTCATCTCCTCCATTCTGCTACAGTTGCCCCCCTCCTTCATCTCCCCCTATCCCCCTTCTCTTAATTCTCTGCCTCCTCCCCTCCCCTCCTTCCTGTCACCCACACCCACGGGTCTATAGCTTAAGGCTCTGACCGGGTTACAATATATCTCCGCTAAGAAAATATGGTGCTGCCAGGCTGTGGAAAGATATCACCCTAAACTTCACAATTTCATCTTCCTTACACGCCGTCAAAAGCTTTTCTTGCAGCTCCATAAAGCCCTGTTTAATAATCTCCCTGTTATATGTCTATACTAGCAGTTCCCAACCTTTTGTCTGCTACGCTCAGAACCACTTTGAGATAAAGTCACCACCCAACATAAATGATATCATTTGAAGTGATTTCATCTGTATTATCTATTCTAACTATTTATGCTTTAATTCCAGTTCACAACTTCAACATTTATCTACTACTTTAAGCTTATTTTTTCAACTTTCATTGTTCATTCAGCTACAACTTTGCATTTAACTCTGTATTTTTATTCTGCTAACTGCAGAAGTACCCCCTGGAGCACACATACCCCTAGTTGGGAATCATTGGTCTATTCAACATAATGGTATGCTGCTTACACTGGTACTGTAACCATAAGGGTTTATTGGATCCCTCTTCTCCCATCACCTGTTAAGAATGGCCATTTGCACTCAAGAATATTGGTAAAACACTTTCAATCAATGTCTTGAACATTAAGGAAGCACGAGCGAGCGGGGGAACAGACATTAATCACACCAGGATAAATTATTGATTTTAAGAGAAAAAGTATGAAGACCAATCTCCAAGAGATCCATTTGGTCAAACGGCTCCAAAGGCTAGATATCTGTGTCAATGACATCAACACATTCATTGAGCAATGATTCACCCAGATAGGGAATCTGGCCAAGATTGAAATTAACTGGCTTGAACAATGGGTCATGTCTATTACTGAGCCACTCTGTCATCCATCATACGAGGTGTCACTGTTGCAGAGAAGGAAATATGCAACAACAGTGATCTCAATCTCGCATTTACAGAGATAGGTGCTACAAGCCACATTTACAATGATAGGCGCTATTCTCCATGACCTTGGTGCTCGCATGTGCTACGCTGCTAATGCTCAGTTAGTCTGTGGCATTAGTTCAGCTGTGTGGTACTCAAACACCCAGAGAAGCTTTAATGTACATTAAAAAAGAAATGGTGAAGGGCTACTGTAAAATGCATTCAGTGGAAAGGGACATTAAATACATGTTGCACCTTGGCAGTGTCCTTCCTCATCCCTTCACCACACCACTCTCTGCCTCATCAACCCCCCC
>NW_019525235.1:647727-658946 GCF_002814215.2 Seriola lalandi dorsalis | reverse complement strand
CCCCCCCCCCTCTCCTCTTCTGGCCTGCAGCAACAATATGTTGTAGGAGTAATGGTGCTGGTGACATAAGATCAATGCTTCAGGGTTAACACAAATCTACACACAGCTGCTTAACCCTTGTTCTTATACTGATGCACAGTGACACATGGCCTGTGTGATGTGCACATGCTGACACACATGTCAGCGGATTTACTATTAGCATGTAAGTTACAGTGATACCGGGAAAAGAGATGCCATTTTAGTTGCAAATACTCATGAAATATGGAACAGGCCTGCTGGTGTGTCTGCTAAACAGGATATTTAACAGTCATTCGAAAGGATGGTTCAGAAATAATATCATCTAATTGAGTGGGACGGTGTGAATGTAAAATAAATGGTGACTTTTGATGACACCGTCTCATGAATATTATGTACTAGCAGCACCAGCTCTGTCCTGCAAAGACAATTGCAGCAGACAGGCTGAGTGCCATCCAAACAGATGTTACTGTTTAGCAGAGCATAGACTGTAAACATTGAACAATTTATCACAGAATAGGATAGAAACAGCCCACAATATGTCGCAACTTCCGTGCTATTTTTCATGCACATGATGTCATGCCTTCTGAAATTAAGAAAAATGCATTTTGTGACAGACTGCTCAACAAGAAGCTTTGCAATTCATTTCAACTCATTACTGCTACAGCACTGTGCGTTAATATGAACAGCTATTATTGTTCAAGATGTAGCAATTCATTAATCACTGAGATTTGAAAGGACCATAGAACATATCAAGTAACCATATGCCCCTCCATAAATAGGATATATAGTTGCTGCTAATATCAGCATATGATCTAGGACGTCTTGATAAAATGAGTTGTTGATCCGTCTCCTACACAGCAACAGGGCTTAGAGCTAAAACACAACGGCTTATTTACATTCATAACTCTACCCTTAACATTTATAATAGATTTTTCAAATAAGCCAACCTCTGGCCTCCTCTTCTGTGTTCAACATCTCCATCCCGAATGAGCAAGATAAGCTATGAGATGGAATGAACTGCATTTGTATGTAGAAATATATCTCCTTAACAACAGCACAATTTACTAGAAGTTACGGTGAAAGCAAGGACTGAATTTTGTTCAAAGAAGTCCTGATAATGCTCCAAACACAGTCTCATACTACCATGAACTACAATAACACACACCTACATAATACACATTTATACATGTATGCAGACAGCACAGTGAAGAGGTAATATCCTTCCCTGGATATCAGATAGAAACGGAAAGAAAACACCCAAAAGAGGCAGAGAAGAATGTTTCACAAAAGGTAAAGGTAACAGATTAGTTAATACCTAAACATGGATATATTACAAACTATTTGATTCTAAGACATTGTAAAGTACTACAGATTAAAGCAAAGAGACACCTTAAACAAATACATAAAGTAACTTGTAGCATAGCATATGATGTAAGACACAGATAGACACAGGCCTAAGCAGGTGACACTACAGAGACTCCACACAGATATGAATGAACAGTTGTAGAGACTCACAGGAAGGACTTGACGTCCAGGCCTCGATTCCGGATCTGGTCCATCATGTAATCCCAGCTGCCAGGACTGGCACGTGAGCGCCCTCCTGCTCCACCTCCCCTATAGCGAGAGGCACCTGATCCTGAGGGGCTTCCCCGTGCACCCCGGGGACCACCTCGTGAACCTGCACCCCCACCCTCACCACCGCTGCCACCTCCCTCTCCTCTCCCAGCACCCCCACCTCCCCCAGGCTGTCCAGGTGCAGTGTGTAATTGTCCCAAGCTCTGGGATGTGGTGGGAGGATGGCTGAGACCGGGGCCTGACGGGTGGATGAGAGGCTGCTGAAGACTCTGCTGGCGTAGCAGCGTCCGAGGCCTGGCTGGGCCAGAGGGGATGTGCTCCAAAGTGGATGCATAGGATAAGACTGGGTCCCCAAAGCTGGGAGGGCAGAGGAGCAGGGATGAAAGAGAGCGCGAAGAGGGCCACGGCCGGCACAGGATAGGTTGGTGTGGAGGGGAGAAGGAGTCAGAGGTCACAGGAAAAGAAGAAGAAGATGGAGGAGCGGAGCCGTGGCAAGAGGGGGTGAGTTGTTCAGAAGTGGTGGGGTCAGGAGATGAGATGTAGAAGAGAGGGAAGGAATCGTCAGAGATGAGACAAGGTGGCACAGGGCAGTAGGGGGACACAGCAGAAGTCAGGTTGACGTCAGGGTAGATACAGGAAAGTTCGTCCAAACAGGAAGTTGATGATCGCGAAGGGGAGGAGGAGGAGGAAGGAGGAGGGGTGGTGTTTGATGACAAAGTGGAGAAGGAGGCAGAAGGAGGAGCGTTGGGAAGTGGAAACAGGAGGAGGAGGAGAGAGAAAGAGAGCAATGTGAGGCAGCAGCAGTAACAGCAGTAGCAGAAATAGCAGTAGAAGGTGCAGCCTGAGTGATCGCTGTGTGCTGTGTACTGCTCATGGGGCTGCGCCGGGCAGCAGTGTGCAGACTGTGAGCTTGCCCTGTGTGCGTGCGTCAGATGTGTGTGCACCTTGCGTGTCTGTGCGGTCGGAGCGTGCTGTTTGCGTGGGGGTGTGTTTCGCGCGGGCAGTGGTCGGATGTGCACTGTCCGCACGGGCGTGGAGCGGTTATGCGCCACGTGACCGCGTCGAGGCGCAAGGGCCAAGGTTTTGCAGCTTCCAGGCCTTCCTGATGAGGGCTTTTTGGGCTGATGAGAGATCCCCATTTCCTCTACTCGTCAGTCAACTTTTTCCATCTCTGATAGCCTCTCCTCCTTTCTCTCTAAGTCATTTTCGTCTTTTAAATACATGCTGCACCTCTAGAGACATCCCAACAGCCAACCAAGTCCTACAGTACGACTCCCTCCCTCTGTCAGTCCCTCATTTTCCACTCCTCCTCTTTATAAATGCTGTTTAATTGGCTCACTGCCTTTCTTACAAACATGAAGGTGTGTGACACATCCTATGTCACTTACTTATGCGTGCATTATTTCTGTGTTCTGGGGCTCTACAGTATCCTGTATCCTCTTTTTTAATATCTTTTTTTACTCCCTAAATATATCCTCCTCTCTCAGATCGCTGTGTAACCCAGACTACCAGAATTAGGTCATGAGAGAGCTATTCACATCAGTTAGGTGGAGTTTACTCTGCTTCGCATTACTTCACCTAACACAATTTTGCATAAGGCTTTTAGTGTGCTATCCATCATATTTAACTGTCACAAATGAAAGGATAAAAAAAGGGTAATGGATGGTTTTGCTGAAATGAAACAGTTTGTGGGCAAAACAGAAGAAAAGGGAATGAAGAGGAGTGGCTTTACACAGCGGCGGAAAGATGGAGAGAGCGATGGGAACGATAAGAACAGAGGGTGATGATGGAGGAGAGACAGAAAATGGGGTGCGAGACACAAACACAAGAGACACAGACACTTATAGCAGCCTGAAAATAGAATCCAATTATAGACAGGGGGCAAAAAGAAAGATGAGAAGAGGAGAGAAGGAGGGAATGAGGAGTGAGGTAGTGATGAGCGTAATGTGTTGTGGAGGAAGAAATCACAGGCACGAGGTGCCAAAGGAAGGTGCAAAAATCATGAAGAACTGAAAATGAACTGCCTCATTTAAAGCACGCTGAATATAGACCCTAAATCATGTCATACGTCACGGCTGTGGGATACATGCAGTCAGCGATCAACATGTCGTTCACATTTCAGCCTAAATCTTAATTAAAAGGCGGGCTGGCAGTCGGTGTGTGAAAATGAGACTATTTCTGTGTTGCATTGTTGGAAGGATACTTGCAGGTGGTGCAGTTCCTCACATAAATAACTGAACTATTGTTATCTTCTCATGATGACGAGAATTCACATTTCCCCAGTGCTCACACGTTCGTTTGTGCCCGCACGCTCACTTTGACACCTGAGCTGTACTTTCCTCCCTGCTGAACTTGACCTGACTCTCGCTCTCTCTCTCCCAGAACTGATTCATTCATCTCATCATAGCTGCTGCTGAGGTAAAAACTTGTAAGAATAACATTTGCATAGTAATAGTGTTTATTCTGCTGCACAGTGACTGATATGTTCACTCTTTTCATGCCCGGTTCTGAACTCACTTGCTGGGTCTTAATCCTCCGGACTGCATGTGGCCCTGGACGGTCTGCCACCTCCCGGCCTTCGCTCCCTCTGTCACCATGCTCTTCACGCTGTCACTGCGATAAGGACCCCCCCCATCATCCCCATGCCCAGTTGCTGCCCCCTTCTGACCCCCTGACACTGCCCCACTAAGAGAGAGAGACAGGGTGCGAAGGTCCCACAGCAGACAGAGGGTATAGAAGAGGGAGAATAACGACAGGCAGAGGAGAAAAAGACCAAAGGGTGTGAGAAAGACAGACACAAACACACACACACACACACACACACACACACACACACACACACACACACACACACACACACGAAAATAGATTGAGCAACCACATGGCTAAGGAAGTGAGACAGATCAGTAGAGTGTGTAAGGGGGGCAGATCTAGTTTTCCAGGCCAAGTGAGAGGCAGGTGGATGAAAAGGTCTGGAGTCCAGTGTGGAGGAAGAGAGGGATGAGGGAGTGAAGAGCAGGGGAGGAGAGGAGGAGGAGGGGGAGGAGGAGGAGAAGAAGAAGAATTCACAGGGAGCCTGTGGAGGGTGGAAACCAGTAAGAAGTCACTCCTTTTAGGCCTGGAGGACCAATACTACAGCTGCCAGCATTCACTTGCGGCAACAGCATGTGGACGCTGGTCGTTTAGTTCTCATTCTCTCATTCATTTAGGCATTTGGTGCTTGAGATGCACTGCTATACAAAGCAATTCAATCATAGCAACTTAGAGCAATGGGAGGACTTGTACTGAGGTGTCTCATGAGCAAATAATCAAGTCATTTGGGAAATCATCCAAAGTGACATTCGGTTAAATACAAGTGAATCTGTTCCTGTAAAACATCAATTTCACTGCATTTTTAGATATTAATCTGTAATATTTAATTTTTTAAAGATCTACTCGTCATTTCATCACCACTTAGCAGCAGTGACAGAAAACAGGAGGTAATGAAATACCTGCACCACACAATAGAAAAGATCATGAGGGTTATCTAATCATATCAACCTCCAAAAATAATAATAAAAAAAAGGTACAAGGTTCAGAAATTTATCAGTGTTCAAACTTAAGAGCAGTTGTCAACTCAGATTTCCCCTCAAAACTGGTTTTGGGTTTAAAATGTCATGTCTACTCTGAAAGCAGTGATGATCAAAAATAAAAGCACAGTAGTGCCCTCTGGTGACATGACTACATTTCATTAATATGCATGGGGCTCCCGCTGCAGGAGACACAAAGTACGAGGCACAGAAGTCATTGTCGCCTGGTGTGTAAACGTGGGATCGGGAGGTGCTACACATCAGATCCTTTTGAAGGTCACCGTTTCACATTTAATTCTGACCAATTGACCTGACAGCGCAAGTGGATAAGTCATCAATCACAAGAACAGCATGGATGACTCTGCTGGAGCAACGGTCAACACAGAAGACACGGGCCTCATTTATCGAGCCGAGCACAAGGTGAACGTCTTTGCTCTTTATTAAAAGTGGAAACATAAATAAATGGAGCCCCAAATCACAGAGAATCAGGAGAGTCAGAGTCAGCAATATACTGCATTCAGATATCAGTCCTGTTTCTGACTGAACTTCACTGAGCGTAGAAGTGATTTACAAAAGAAATACAGCCACATAATCTTTGACAGTTTTTCATCTCAGCGCTATCAGATTGATCAAATGGAGAATGATATACAGTAAAAACAATTCAATGTTCGTCAAATCACTACCACCATTTTCAAGCTGGTGTCACTACTGCTGCTGACATTAAATATATTACAAGTTCAATATTGACTCAAATCCAACAAATCCCTAAACATGGAGATTGATTGTGCAGTGTAAGTAACCTGTTTGATAAATGAGGCCCAGTGTGATTGAAATCTGCTGATCTCGAGAGAATCTCAAACAGGAAATGATTTCCCAGCCGTCTGTTGGCTTTATTATTGGTTAGAGTGAGGAGGTCGCCCCCTGTCTCTGCTGGTTAAAAATATCTATATAATGTGCCTTATATTAACACACTACTGATAAAACAACTCGTTTTAGCATTTCTGCAGTGAAAACCTATTTTTTACCACTGGATAGAGGAAAAAACTTGTGAAGACAGAACCTGCTGAAAAACAGCTTTATGGACAGTTAATGACAACCTTGAGGGTTTTTTCTGAAAAATGAACTTCTCAGGACACAAGCATTAGGGTCTAAAGATGGTTTCCTGAGATCAGCCCCCAGAATCTTCAGGCGGTAATCCATATATCCACCACGTTCATAAGCACACTGCTGCCTCCTTTCTCCGGGCAATTTAACACACAGTCCTCAGCGGCTAGGTCTATTAAAGATGACCAGTTATTAGACAGTTTATCAGACAGACGCCGGGTAGCGGGATGTCTAAGCTTGGAGCCCTCTCAGTGCCCGGCGGGAGATAGGTATGACCTTGCTAGTGCTTTATTGGATTCAAGTGCCTTGTGAGTAAAAACATTACTTTTATTGCATCAAGTACAAACACTGTTACCTTATCTCCCAATATGATAGGCAGTGGGCGAAGTTGAAGTGCTCCAATGTTAGTGCAGTACACATTAGATATTAGGTTGATGGGGATCAGAGAGAAGCCACAGATGGATGTAAACCACAGGTGAACACTGGCACCACACTGCAACCTGGTATAACGGTCAACCCTCCACAATAACAACAACAACAACAACTACTACAGCTGGAAAATTTCACTTCACAACACCAAAGGACAGTGAGACACACACATTACAGAGAAAGTGGGTTAAAGTATATACATGTCTTTTGGAGAGGAAGGCTATACGAGGGTTGTCCGTCTCCATGGTTACACTCCATGGGAGAGAGGTGAGAGGTTAGAGGTCAGGAGTTAGTGGGACCGGCAGGGCTGTAGGGAGTAGGGGGGCATCCGAACATGCACCTTTGTGTTCATTAAAAGGGGACAGGATGTGAGGAGTAGCAGCAGAAATTAGCCTGGGGGGGGGGTTACAGGGCTGTGCTGCTCTGCTGCTGCAGTAATAGCCAAATGGCTGTAGCAGGGATGCTGTAATGTGCGTGTATGACATTTCCTACACTCACATTTCCCAAGCAGATTATGAGTAATCATTAGTAACCATTTATGCCCGCCAGTCTGGTAACATTGGGTGGGTTGTTATTGTTGTCGTTATTACTATTGTTGATGGAAATCGCATTATACAACAATAATAAGTCTTGAAATGTGCAGTTTGTGTATATTTTGCCACAGTATGACATTTATGGAATGAGATTTTTCCAAAAGGCCTTTGGCTAAATATCCCCAGTTACACATGAGTAAATTGTGTCTTAAGGAATAGAAAAATAATGGAAATTATGAATCTAGGTGGATTTAATTAGATGTCTGACATCATAACATCCACATCCGCTGGTTCAATTTGATGAGTGGCTAGTGGTGGTGACTGCACAACTAGTAACAATGATGTGTGAGGAGGGGAGAGGAGAGGAAGGCGGGGAAAGGAAAGGAAAAGGAAAGGAGGGAAGGGAAAGGGGAGAGTGGCACTGCCCCTGCCTCGTTACAGCCCTGCTCAGGGGGAAGTCTCTTACCAGCCTTGGACCAAGACTCACTTGAGTGTGAGGCGAGGATCTCCATATGGGGCATAGGGAGAAATGTTTAGTACGAACTCCTTGGGCGGATAGGAGCTCCACCTCTGCTGCACTGTGCTGCTGTCATTGTTATTCCAAAAGTCTCTGTCTAGATCACTGCGGCCAAAGAGAGAGACAGGTCAGAGCAACACAACTATGGACAGCCTTGGCACCAACCAACCACTCGCAACAGCCGCTCCTGCTTTCGGAGATGATGCGAGGGCTTAGTTTGAGGAAGAGAGTTGGTTTTACAACTGCATTGAATTGGAGTTTGACACAAAACAGGCCCAGATTAATGTCTATTTCTACCTGAAGTTGACAAATCACCATGGTGGTTCGATTTTAAAAATAACAAAGGGGCAGCCTGGGGGGGAAAAGGTATTCACAAGCAATGTGCTGTAGCAAACACAAAGAGAGATAGAAAAAAGAGATAGGTAGCAAGAAAAGAGTAAGTCATAATCTGATGAATACATACAGCATGTGATTACATTCTGTTCATCTAGCACGGCAACCACTGATGAAACACATTTGAGTAAACATTAAGAAGTCTGGCCCCCATCCTCGGCGTGAGCAGAGCGAGCGCATGAACGCATGAGACACAAGGCAGAGAGATAAATCGCAGACAGTCAAAGTAGAGGAGGAAAAGGTGAGCAGAATCACTGATGTCATACAAGTCACACAGCAGTGGTCAGAGCTGGAGAACAGGGACAGAGCAGGAGAGAAAGGCAAGGCGCGAAGAGAAGGAGTTTGAAGCTGAAATGAGCAACAGAGCACATCGATGCTGCTAGAGGCAGTGAGAAAGGAAATGCAGAAATTAAGAGACTGAAGAACCCAAGTCAGAATACATTCACATAGCCCATCTTTAGTGCTTCAAACTGTCCGTACAGAAAATGAAAAGTAAACACAGACATTCATAAACAGCTGAGACAACAGCAGGCTATAGAAGAGAAGTAGTGATGAGCAGGTTAACAGAAGCAAGTATCGCACTTAGCATTACAAAGCTGGCATTTTCTGGTACTGACCTATGGTCTTGTTTCATCACGAACAGAAAATACGTTAATCTTAGTTTGAGCCCTGTAAAAAATGTTAGATTGAAATCCTCCCAAACATTTATACTCCAACAGTTTCACAAAAAGGAGCTCCAGCACCCCCTCCGTTTACTTAAACCTGCACCATTTTAAGCAATGCAGAGGCGTTCCTAAAGGCCTGCACTTAAGGGAGACCTATCTTACAACCCATAAGATAAGTGCAGGAGCAGACCCGTCCAGCCAAAAGCTTCACAGGTAAGATAATGCAAATTTAATCTATACTGATTAAATCACTAGCCTTTCATTTAATGTCTGCCTGAACATGCTCTTGTAGAGATTGTGCTCTTCAAGATAAAAACAACAGGCCTCCTCTTCTGCCTCGTTTGTGTAGTGTACATCGAGGGACTCAAAGCTGAACCAAATGGAGTTCATTATCACCAGATTATTCTACCCCAACCAGTTACCAGCCACTTACTTGATGGCTTTCTTCTCCCCTCGCCCACGTGCCGAGTCTGGAGTGTCTGCTGTTTCCACTCCTGGCTTATTCCTCTTCCCCTTGAGCCAAGCAGAGGGAGGGGAAGACAAAGGAGGAAGAGAAACAAAAGGTTAGCTTAGATTTGCCCTTTGAAGCTGTGTTTTTGCTATACTAATTTCAAGTGTAAATGCCTCTCCCATTATCTCAGGAACACTGTGCCATCAGTCCTTTACCTGATGGTCTCCTGATTACACTCATCAAAGTCAAATCAAATCTGCTGTGGAGAGCCATTTCTGACTATGATTATCACTCGCACCACCCTGAAATTTACATGGCAATTGCCTCTTTAAGGTAATCCGCTGGGTACTGGAGAGAAGCCTCTAGAAAGTCCTGCACCAGCCTGATTTCAAATAGCTTGAGCATGACCTGCTGTAACCATGGAAATAATGGCAATTTGAAGGCTTCAAAAAGTGAGGTCTGCTGGGCGCATTCTACTGGAAAAGCTCATTACAGTTAAAGGTGTTCCACATGTGTCACAATGCAGGTAATCTCTATTGACACTTTGCTACAAGTGGAACAGGGAGGGGATCAGTCTAAATCTGCCCCCCCCCCCAAAAAAATACCATGCTTCCCTGAAAGTGATGCTCTGATACGCATCGAGGATAGGTAAGGATTCTCCAGCTCCAGAAAATGAGTGGGAGGAAAACACACTGAGTTGGCAACATGGCTTGGCCAAGTGAATCTTAAGTCGGCTGAAGGGCAATTTCCTGTGGTGGGCTTGCTTGTTTCTGGCTGAGCACGAATCTCCAGCATGGAGATTTCAGGTTGTACAAAATAGACAATGTCCCCGTTTCCACTTCAGTCTGGTCAGAATGTGGTGGCCACACCGGCAGCCACACAGCAATAAATGTCGGTAACCCACATGCACCGACACCGTTTTTGTTATTTTAGACTCCTTTGGCTCTTTCACACCCACACTGCACACACAGGCAAACATAAATGATGACACATAGCTCTTAATTTCATACAACATACTTATTGTTTATTTAGTGTTTGTTGGAAATGCATGAGTTCTATTTTTAGCACATACATTTAGTTCCCGTTTGTATATTTAACATTTATGTTTATTTATGTAAACCTATTGTAAGTTGTTCTAATTCTGTTTTACCGGTGCTGGGGGTTTCCTTGCTTCTGCTGCTGGGGTCATCTGGCCAGGTTGGGCAAAGGGTAGGCCTCAGGAAGCAGGAGTCTCAAGTAGAGGAAGTGCTCATTAAGACTGAACCAAGTGCCTGCCACACCATGGGGGGACTGGGGTTATTTAGTTTGATTATTGTGCATTTCTTTAGACTTAGTTTTGGCTTTAGGATATTTCTTCTTTTGTGGAATCTGTAGAAAATTTATTTCAGTCTACAGACTAACTGTCCTGTTTTGTTTATTTGTTAGTTAAGGTGTTATTGTTTATATTAACCCCTCTGTGTGTACAGCTGGTCTGATCAACCAGTATATATCTTCCCTTTTGTTCTTCACCTGTTAGGTGAGTTGAGTTCTGTCAGAGATGTTAGTTTGATGTTAAGTTGCTATTGCAGCCTGAGTTTAGTTCTGTTAGTTTGACCTTTTTAAAGGGCCCAAAACATTTTGCTTGTTTTTGTAAAATAATTTCTCTCATTTGGGTAAAATAAAACCTTTGTTTCTTCAAAATACACCAATGTCTTCCAGCTCAGTCCCTCACACAGAAGCCATGAAAAGTTTGACCAGACCTCACTGGAGCTCACATATATATATGACTTGCAAAAGGTAAACTTCTCATTCCCAGTGATTCAGGGAAGGCCTTGGCATTTTTGAAACATTATGACTAGACAAAAGCCTGTAGAGATTGCAATGCTGTATATTATTCAACTCTACAATATGGCTGTTTGAATTGTTAGAGCAGATGTGAAATGCACAGGACAATGGCTTCGTTCATCAGACATAAACTAGGGGGGG
>NW_019525235.1:647222-647707 GCF_002814215.2 Seriola lalandi dorsalis | reverse complement strand
ACCAATGTCTTCCAGCTCAGTCCCTCACACAGAAGCCATGAAAAGTTTGACCAGACCTCACTGGAGCTCACATATATATATGACTTGCAAAAGGTAAACTTCTCATTCCCAGTGATTCAGGGAAGGCCTTGGCATTTTTGAAACATTATGACTAGACAAAAGCCTGTAGAGATTGCAATGCTGTATATTATTCAACTCTACAATATGGCTGTTTGAATTGTTAGAGCAGATGTGAAATGCACAGGACAATGGCTTCGTTCATCAGACATAAACTAGGGGGGGAAAAAAACAAAGCTGATCTTGGTAAAGCCTAAAGTAAGATAATTTATTATCATGAGACTATAGTGTTGTTTCTACTAAAGATGTAATACAAAAAATAACGACTCGTTGGTTGGTTTAAGCTACTTGAGTTTTTTGCTGCTGGGCTGCCATGACATATTGTGTTGGCCTAGTTTGTATATTTTATTTATTTTATTACCACTGAC
>NW_019525235.1:640240-647202 GCF_002814215.2 Seriola lalandi dorsalis | reverse complement strand
GTAAATTGATTTCTAAAGACCAGTATTAATGATTTAATTAAGATGATGATGATATTTGTTTTTGTTGCTGACTTATTTAATATATGAATATTGAGACACCTGGGTTATGTGATTTTTTGTAGCCCTGAAGTAAGCGAGCAGCTGGGTTTTTGTGCTCTCTCTAAAGGGAATTAATATAAATAATTTAAATATTTGATAGGTTTAAGATCGATTAACTCTTGCCTGTCTGGCGCCCAACCTTATTCTTTTTATGAGAGGCAGCTTCTACGCTACAGAAATGGCGCCCAACGTGGGGCCCTGAGCTTTTGCTTTTAATTACTTTGAACTTAACCTGCTAAGCTTAATTTTTGTCCTCCTATCCTTTGATCTGTTTGGGTATTTTGAAGTGAAGTGCCTTTGCTATCTACTATGGTTATGTGTTTTTATGCTTCGAACTGTTAATGTGTGTTGTTTGGGACTTTTGACCTTTAAGTGCTGTATTCTGTGGGACCGTTGATACTCACTCTCACATTATGGCTCACACACAACCCTCCCCAACATCACCCTCTGTTACTCTGGAAATGGAAGCTCCAGATGTTCCAACTCCTGTTATCTCTCATGGTTCACGCTCTGGATTTGGGGCCCACCTACAGACTTATTTCCTCACTCCTAGTCAGCCTCAGGCTCATATCTCTGAGGTCCATGAAACCCATAGATCCTTTCCCCCTTTGGACAATCTTCCCTCAGTTAATCAATCTCTTGCTTGGGAAACGGAGGATGGGGCTCCTTTACATGATCCAGGAGGTGGAGCTTTAAACCTCACAGCTTCTTCTCCTTACTCTGCATCTCCAGTTCAGTATGAACTCCCAAGGGCAATACCTACTCCTGCTCGGGATCTGCATCAACTAGTAGACAAAACACAAAAAGGTTGGGAAAAGATGTACACAGTGATAAAAGAGCAGAGGGTGGCTATTAAAGCGCTAACAACATCCCTGGAGGGAAGTCAAAATATTTCGAAGGAACAATTTAAGCATCTTGGGGATAAAATGAGTGAAAATCATCGGGAACTTTTTGCCATGATTAAAACACATAAAGAAGGTACAGAAACTGAAATGGATAAGCTGGTAAAGGGAATCAAACAGATGATGGAAGAGGAGGTCAAACACTCTGAAACTTCACTGCTGTCAGAGATTCGATTCATGGTGGAACAGCTACAAGTAGAGATCCAACAGGAGCTTAAAGGCTATCACACTGCTATTCAAGGAAGTATTAGCAGGCTATCCAATATAGTTGAAGCTAGTAGTGACAAACTAACGCAGCTGACCACACACATGAGGACAGTGGAGAGGGAAGAGAAAGAACAGTTACAACTTCTCAATAAGAAGACTTCTGATTTGGAAAGTAAGCTGGAAACTTTCAGGGGAGTAGCTTTATCCTCCACTGGGTCTTCTGGTCCGAGTGAGGGTCCAAGTAAATCATCATCAGCCGTGGCTATAAACCCCAACATGATAAAAAGTGATCATATTAGGTTGACTTTCCCTACCTATGGTGGACCCACTGACGATCCAGACCCCCTTAAGTATCTGTCCAAGTGCCATGATTTTCTTGCTCTACATCCTTTAGCTGATGCTGATATTCTGGCAACTTTCAGGACTGTTCTCTATGGTACTGCTCGGGATTGGTGGGAGATCGCTAGATCAGAGGTCACTACCTGGAGTCAGTTTGAAACTGTCTTCCTGTCTGCTTTCCTTTCAGAAGACTACGAGGATGAACTTGCTGAACGTGTCAGAACCTGTAGGCAGAAAGAGAATGAAGCCATAAGAGACTTTGCTTTCTCCTATAGAGCTCTTTGTAAAAGGTGGAACCCGTCTCTCACAGAGGCTAACATCGTCAAGATGATCTTGAAAAACATCAAACCTCTTCTTGCTAGTCAGCTCAGGGGACGGGTTCACACTGTTGAAGAGTTGGTGCGGCTTGGTCATCAGTTTGAAAGAGACCAAATCCAGCAACTTGAATACAATCAGCAAATGAGAACTCTTAATGTCCAGCCCCATTATCACAAAAACCTTGGCTTTTCTCATCCTAATGACAAACCCAAATCCTCTGTCTTGTGTTGGAGATGTAAGGGAGACCACGCTCCTGGCTCTTGCCCCCATTACAGTTCCCCTAGTGCCAACTCACCTACTCCTTTTCGGCAGCAGGGGCCGCCAAAACACCTCCCACGGGATCCGAAGCAAAAGGGTCAATCTGGTAATGGTTCCATGAACATTATGAAATCAAGAAAACAGTTCAAGCCAAAAGCCCAACCATGTTACAAAGCATCTATATCAGAGACTTCTAATCCTCTGGATACTCTGGAGTCCACCTCAAGTCCTCAACAACTGGTTGTTCCCGTTTTCATTGGTACATGGCGTGGGAAGGCCATAGTCGATACAGGGGCCAGCTATACTCTAATGCATGAGTATCTGTGGGTGGAGTTAAAGGGGTCAAAAAATGACCTCCAACCATGGACAGGGAGTCCCTTGTATCTTGCTAATGGTGAAGCTGCCATCCCACTTGGGTGGGGAGACCTTTGTGTTGACCTTCAGGGTAGAGTATCCACTCTGCCTGTTGCTGTACTTGGACGAGAAGCTCTAGCTTATGGTATGGTTCTTGGCCTTGATTTCATCTCTAATGTGAAAATGATAATCAATGTCGCTGATAAAGTTTACAGTTTTCTGTCCACTCCATCTGTGACTTATCCATTCCAGCCCGGCAGTGCTTCATTCCCTCAGAAACCCCCCCTGGAATCAAATCCAAATCCTCAGGTGACAAAATCCAGTCCAAGTCAAACTCTTTCTCTGATCAGCTCCATTCCACCTCCCATTCTCATATTGGAACCTGTGCGACTGGAAGCAATAGATTACATTAATAAGGCTGTGTCTGATGCTCATTTACGAGAGGAAGAAAAGAAACAGCTATGGCAGCTCCTGCAGGCTAACCCACAGGTCTGTACAAATCAGCCTGGAAGAACTGATGTTGTGCAACACACTATCTACTCCACTAGCTGTGTACCAATCAAACAGAGACCTTACCGGATGTCTGCTGCCAAACAAGCAATTGTAGAGGAACAGTTAAGGGATATGGTCGCCTCTGGAGTTATTGAACCTTCCCATTCTGGGTGGGCCTCTCCAGTAGTTCTGCCTCCGAAGAAAGATGGCGGTCACAGATTTTGTGTGGACTTCCGGAAGGTCAATTCTGTCACTGAAACTGATGCCTATCCGCTCCCTAACATAAATGAGATCCTTGAGTCACTTTCTGGGTCCTCTCTTTTCTCCACAATTGATTTAAACAGTGGGTACTGGCAGGTACCAATGGACCCTGACAGCAAAGCAAAAACTGCCTTTGTCACTCATGCTGGACTGTACCATTTCAATGTCATGCCTTTTGGTCTCAAAAATGCACCAGCCACTTTTCAAAGGCTGATGGAGATCATTCTGGACGGCCTGAAGGGTGACATATGTTTAGTCTATCTAGATGACATCATTGTGTATTCATCCTCTGTAGCTCAACATTTCGAACGGTTGCAAGCTGTGCTGGATCGACTACATAAAGCCCACTTAACCATCAATCTGAAGAAATCAAAATTTTGTCTAACAGAAATCCGATTTCTGGGTCACATTGTCTCTGGAAAAGGAGTAAGTGCTGATCCTGATAAAGTGGAGGCCATCAGAGCCTACCCAGCTCCTAAAAACCTTAAGGAAGTCCAGAGATTCCTAGGACTTGCTGGGTGGTATCACAAATTTGTGCCCAACTTCTCAAAAATAGCCTGTCCTTTGAATGACCTAAAGAAAAGAGGAGACCCTTTCGTGTGGAGTCAAACATGTCAACATGCTTTTGATCAGCTGAAGTTTTGTCTGATCTCTCCCCCTATCTTAGGTCATCCCAACCCAGACTTGCCATTTTGTGTGTATACTGACGCCAGCAATACAGGCCTAGGAGCAGTGTTGACCCAGAAACAAAACAATGAAAGGGAAGTGGTGCTTGCTTATGCTAGTCGCACGTTAAACCGAGCTGAAAAGAATTACACTGCCACTGAAAAGGAATGTCTAGCCATCATTTGGGCTCTAGAGAGATGGCAACACTATCTTGAACCACGACTCTTCACTGTCATCACGGATCACTCTGCCTTAAAGTGGGTTCTCTCCTCAACCAAAACCACCAGTCGATTAATCAGATGGGCCCTAAGGTTGCAGAAGTTTGATTTCATTGTGGAATACAGGAAGGGAAAATTGAACAGTGCTCCCGATGCTCTTTCCAGGATCAATCCTGATTTCCAATGCACTCTGTACACAAAGAAACTAGATAGAAACATATCAATATCTCTCGAGAAGGTAATGGAAGAACAACAGAAAGACTTGAAAGTGGAGGAAATCCTTAAACAGCTAGCTGAAGGGAACAAAAGGTTGGAACAGGAGTTTGTTGTGCTGGAGGATAAACTATATCGCAAAAAACAACTATCAGAAAATCAACACCACTACAGACTCTACATTCCCCATAGTCTGGTCCAGGAGTTACTCAGAGATTATCATGAAAGCCCTCTCAGTGGTCATGCCGGCATCTTCAAAACTTATAAACGTCTTTATGAGGTAGCATATTGGCCTGGTATGTGGACAGAGGTGAAAACTTTCATCAAACGGTGTATGGTTTGTCAGAGTCTCAAAGCTGACAACCAGAAACCGGCTGGGAAAATTCAGCAGACCAAAGTCACCTTTCCGAATGAAATGCTCGGCATAGACCTGATGGGCCCTCTGCCCAGAAGTCCACAGAGGCATGAGTACCTTTTGGTTGTGGTGGATTATTTTACTCGCTGGGTTGAGCTGACTCCCCTAAGAACTGCTACCGCCCAAACTGTGGCCCGATTTCTGAAAAGTGAGATCTTTACCAGATGGGGCGTTCCTGATTACATTTTGTCTGATCGAGGACGTCAGTTTGTGTCTGAGGTGTTCCGGGAACTCTGCGCCCAATGGACTGTAACGCCCAAACTCACCACCGCCTATCACCCACAAACTAACATGACGGAAAGAGTGAATCGTACTTTGAAAAGTATGATCGCCTCTTATGTGGACAATAATCATGCTAAATGGGATCAGTATCTGTCAGAGTTCAGGTTTGCTATTAACTCTGCGGTTCAAGAGACTACAGGAGTTACTCCTGCTGAACTGCAAATTGGCCGAAAACTTAATAGTCCCCTGGATAAGGTCCTGAAAGCTAAAGTTTGGCCCCCTAATGCCCCTGCCTATGATGTTGTCCATCAGCTGGCCCAACTCAAAGCTGATGTAGAGGAAAACATCAGGAAGTCAAAACAAAGGCAGCTGCGGAGCTACAACAAAAAACGCCGTGATGTGGGTTTCAGACCAAGGCAAAGAGTGTGGATAAGAAACTTTCCTCAGTCACATGCTGGGAAAAAGTTCACAGCTAAGCTGGCACGGAAATGGAAAGGACCTTACAGAGTTGTGCAACAACTAAGACCCTTGAACTACCGTGTGGTTTTGGAGGATACTGGTGAGGATGTACGGACTGTACATGTCTCAAATCTGCGGCCTTTCTACCCCACTGCAGAGGATTTGGAGCACATAGAAAGGAAAAGGATGCAAGAGATCTTCCAGGAAAGTTCTGAGGACGAGGATTTCAGTGGGTTCTTGGACTAAGGTGTAGGAGGAAATTTGAACGACCACCATTAGTGGTCTTTGGCGAAGGGGGAAGGAGTGTAGCAGGGCAGGATTGTGAGTAGGAAGTGACATCACACACAAGAGGAGGGAGGAGAGGTTACAAAAGAGAGACACCTGACCTGGAAAAAAAAAAAAAAAGCTCAAACAAAGGAGAACAAAGGAGGCTGAAGCAGAAACAGTGAGAGACTCAGTGAGAAGTGAGAAAATGAAATGAAGGAAAAGAAACCAGTACTGGGATCTAGAACTGAAAACTCTGAGTAAACTGGAGGTGGAAAAAGAAACACAAAAGAAAGGAACAAAGGATCGGTTTAAGGAGAAGAGGATTGAGCTCCGGGGAACAGGCGACAGTCTCAGGCCGGTTTGGATCTCAGCAAAACACCTCTCTCTGTCCAGGTCAAAGGCCGCACTCCTTTCAGATAAGTCCCTTCACCCCTCATTCTCCAGGCTTCTCCAGCTGACTGCTCAACTCACCTGCCCCTCACATGCCCACACACACTTACACTCATCCTCAAAACCCCCACTGACTTCCATTGCATTCATTCATTCAATTGCATTCATTCTTTCATACACCCTCTCACCCCATCCTCATATACCCACACCCCCCAGACCTCTGACCTCAGATTCTTGTTTGTGTAAAATTGATGTTTTAAATAAACTTGGGTGAAACTGCAAATGTCATGAAGTTGCCACAGTTTTCTGTTAGTGACCAGCACCTCTGAGCTCCGTTACCTGCCATTGGCTCCTGTTGCGCTCCACCCCTGACAGATAACAAGCATGTTAGAGCAGGTGGCGAGTTGTCCAGCTTCACTTTCCTGAAGTGTAGTCACCTGAGGATATGGAGTTATCGGCAGATTCAGAGAAACGACATTTAATTGATGCTCATTTGGTGCCTCTTTTATGGTTTGTTATTCTTTTTATCCTCATAAATTTTCTTCAGCACAGATGGTTTTTAATTTATTACTGTTATCTAATTATTTGATCACAAACTATCTAAACTTTACATTTTGTGATAGATAATTTTTGAGGAAACCAGAACACACTTCTGTCTTCTCTTAGGACGAGTTCTCCAGAGGAAAAATATTCAGACTCTGGATCTGGGTTCAGTGAAGATGCCTCCAGCGTGGACGGTCTGTGGCAACCCGACCGGCTCTGCCAGGAGACGGACGCCGTGTCGGCGGCTGAAAGTGACGCAAGACGTTTGGCCAGGAGGAAACTTTACATCGCCTGTGCTGTCAGCCTCGTGTTCATGACCGGGGAGGTGATCGGTAAGAT